>NC_084958.1:12143745-12443745 GCF_949316205.1 Platichthys flesus | reverse complement strand
GAGAGATGACTGCACTGACACAACACACACACACATACAACACACACACCTGCACTGCTACAATGACTTATCGCCATTCTGTTTTATACCATAATATAGGGTTACATCCGGTCGTGTTTATTTAAAACTAACTGAAGGACAACATTGTCATTTTCAACATAACAAACATCCACATATTCTAACTTCACAAATGTAAATGCAATTCTGACTTGTTTGTCAGAATTGCATTGATTTGTGAATTGATTTGTTTGACATTTTAAAGATCAAACAATCTAAAAAAAAAAATCAACATATTATTGTGGTAAAAAAATCATCAGCTACGGCCCTGAAATCAGCAAATTATGCTCTACAATACTATAAGCACCAGATGCTAATTGTAGCCGCATTTCAAATAAAAGTATCAAAAACCTTTTGTACCAGGTACTTTTTTCAGGGGTTCAAAGGTTCCTGCAGACCTTTGTTCACCTGTGTATGTATACAATTCATTTAAAATAGTGTGCCTAAGTTATAAAGTGTATAATTAACTGACATGTCTTACAATGAATGCTTCCAAAAAACACTGATTTAATGGACCACATGGTGAAGAGAGATATATAAACACACACCTACACATGTAACAAGTGTGTCTCATGTCATGTGGACACTCACATGAATGCAGTAGATAAATAAATCAGTGTACTCAAGCCTGCTCTATAAATAGACTCTGTCAAGCTATGGGGGAGATCACTATGTGCCTGGGCAGCTCAGGTCTGATAACACCACAGTGCAAAAAATTTGATCTCCAATCAACAGCCTGATTAGTCTGATTAGCCTTCAGCCACACAGAGAAGGAGACAGTCGTGCACAAGGATTAAAGTCCGGTTCTGTGGCCGTGTGAGGTGCGATCAGTTTACCCAATCAGTGCTGGTGTGAAGCACGCAGGTCCCACTCAGCTGGCTCAAGCAGCCCTTTCATTTTCAAAGAGTTGCTGATGATTGTGAGGGATTTGGAATGAAGGGAGGGAGAAAGAGAGGTTTAAATGTTGACTGGTTCGTGCAAACAGACACCAGCTGAGCGGGGTCACCTTATTGTGGGAGCACGCACACATGCGGAGGAACGCAGGAGGACAAGCTCATCATGTTCTGTCCAAAATGTACAGACACTGAATTGCTGGTCTTGTTTGGCAACAGAGTTTTTTTGTAAGTCACACACTATATGTCGGCATGTTTGGTCCAGTGTAAACAAGTTAAGTCGGCACAACAAGGATTCTCTTATTTGCAACATGAAGGGAACTCTATATAAAAACACTGTGCAATTCATGCACATGAATGGTGTAGCATGTTTACCTTATTTAATTTCCCTTTTTTTATGTTGATGTTTGGGGAGCAACCCTTATGTATAAACACTAGTTTATGTGTTTATGAGTCCTCTATGAGGCTATAACCTAGTCTGAGGAACACAAATGTTTATATTTCCAAAAGTCAAAGTTCTAAGATATTGATCACAACATTCCAATGCTTTAACTCAGGTTATTAAGCTATATATTGATCTAATATCAGTGCTATCTTTGGTGTTAATGAAGATAGGTACACATCACTATGGTGTAGGACTTGATTTACCTTTAAATAAGGTAACATGAGGCCAAATGTGCATGAACATATCTGAGGGAGGAAACTGAACTTTTTAAAAGAACTGACAAAGACTATGTGGATCAGTCATGTCATTGCCAATACCATTTAAAATACAGAACTTTTAATAATGTCAGTATCAACAATATGGTGTATTGGTTTGGTCCATCTGTAGAAAAACAACTTAGCAAACGATACTATTCAGGGATTTGACATCAACTCCCAAATATTTATTTGCTGCAAAATTTTAGTTTGTCGTTATGTTCCTTCTATTTTCCTCTGTCTGGCCTTTTGCTCCATTACATGGTCATAGGTCTAAAAAAGGTAAAACCCACTCATTGAATATATATGAAGCTGCAGCAAAGTATCCCTGGGCTGTGGAGTGAGACTAAATTAATCTTGTGGAAATACATGACATAAAATCTGCACTAATCCCAGGATAAGAACAATACACAGTAAAGCAAAGCTCCTACTGGACAGCTGACACACACATAGACACACACATACAAACTGATGCACACACACACACATTCTTGTACTTCTATCTTAATAGGGACCCTCATTGACATAATGCCTTTCCCAGCCCCTGACCTAAACCTAATTCCAGCCCTTACCGTATAATAAGGGAGGACCAGCCAAAATATCCACACTCCGTAAGTTCTCTGGTCCTCACAAATATAAGTACAAATACACACACACGCACACACAGACTGAGAGCTCCTGAACAAGCAGCTAGTTAATGTGTAGTCCTTCACAAGGAGGCTACAACTAAAAACAAGCACTTGGTCAAACACACACGGCAGGTCACATCCCTCAGGTCAGCGCAGCAGCTGGATCAACAACCAGTGGAAGTGGATCAGTGCCTCTGTACAACTGCCATGATCAAAATGATCTCAATTGATAAAGACAAATATCATCTCTTTCATTTGCTTAGTTCCAAACTGATCATCAAAGTAGAAATCAACTGGTGCTGATTATTGTGTTTTTCTCTGAAGTACAACTGGTCCCAGCCACATTCATCCCCAGTCACACAGGTTCCCATTCATCTCCTCGTACTCAGTAAGAGCCGTCCTACTCACCGTGCGGTAGACATCCTCACTGCTCTCCTCGAACTTCTGCTGGATCCTCTCCTCCAGGAAGTAGATTCGGAGCTTGAGGCTGAAGTTCTCCTTCTTCAGGTCATTCAGGTGCTGCGACAAAGTACGGTAACCGTTAGACATGTCCGTTATAGGTAAGAAAGGATCGGTCGTCTTTGACCCCTCTGTACTGTGTGGGAATACAGAGTCCATATTAAAGGACAGCCATTGTCCTGGCATGTCCTTGCGTTAGAGTCCGGTAACCGTCAGACATGCTACCTCCTTCTCCAGAGCATAATGCTGTAAGTGAAAAACGGCAAATATTTACAAAGCAGCATCCCGACCTCTAACAGGCCATTGGGATAACAGCTACAAAACCACACACACACACTGCAGTCTAATGGGCTGATTTCGGGGCAGAGGGCTGCTCTGCAGCCCGGGCGGTCAGAGATGCAGCCATGTCAGCTCCATGGTGTGATCTGGTCTACTAGGGGACCGGACGGGAACTTATTTTACTGGAGGAGACATCCCAGGAATCCCAGACTACCGAGGGAGAAGGGTGGAAGGGGAGAAGGGGGGGAGGAGAGAGCAGGGAGGGAGCAGGAGGGGAGGTAAAAGGCTCAGAGCTCACAGGCACTTGTGATATGAAGGGAAATCTCACCCCTCTGCAAAGCAGAATTTCTGAGAGGAACAGGAGGAGGGGCTGAAATCTGATTCTATTTGGGATCTTTTCATTTCATCTGCTTCCTCTCAGACAGTATATGCTGAAGGTGAATCTCAAACCCTTCTCAATATTCGTAATAGTCTGGAGGTCGCCCCCTATTAAGAAAACAGCCTGTCCACACCAGCCTCGTTTGTGAAATAACAGTCTGACTAATATTGGTTTTATTTAGCTTTTTAAGCACATTGAGCAACAGGTCTTTGGTTATAACTCACTGGGGGATGCTAATACACTTTACCATTTATTCCAGAAAACTCTAAATATAGGAAACACATCACTTTTGAACAGATAAAAATGCAGACTCCGAGTCAAATGAAAACAAACCAGCAGAAAAATCCACCAATCAACAAGCTGAGCTGTTTTTGTCACTTTTAACTAATCGTTTTGGTAGTAAAGCTAAAACATGAATGTTTATGAATGAGTGCATTATGTGTCAGCCAGTGGCAAGTGAATGAAGAAAATTAGAAACCTTCCTCTGTGAGGTTGGTGGAGAGTGAAAATATTGAACTTTTATTTTTCTGGTAAACATTTTCATATGTGGATATAGGCAGTTTACTAACACGTTAGCCATAACATGTATAGCAGCCTGTGTCCTGGTGCATCGTCGTGGCCAAACTAAGATTGTTTGAAATTAAATAAAAAGTCATGAGGCACAGAAAATACAGGGTAAATTTCTTATTTGCATTATAATATTATAGGATAATTCTATATCATCTGGCAACCGAGTCACACCCTGAATTGACCATATGTGTATGTTCGATGACAGTTAAGAATCAGGAACTCCCCTGACATGACTGAAGTCCGAGGGGCTGAGGGGAGTGGGATAGACAGGTGAGCTGGAAGAGGTTGGATGAAATAGGAGACCTGGAGCCCTGAGCCAAAGTGCTATTAATAGTGAGGTGTCCTGAATCTCACCTAGCAGAGAATCCCTGCATGTTCCTCAGAGATGAGTGAACAGCTAAAAAGAAACAAAAGGAAGACAGGCTCCTCCAAGTCTTGTTTGAATCTCATAACATCCGTTGCTAAAATCAAAATCAGGTTTCGTGTGCAATGCAAACAAAAAAAGTTCCTGTGTTCCCAATACATGAGATTACGTCATTATTAGCTCTTGATGCATTCGGTGAGATTGCCCATTAAAGTGTCAGGTTACGTCCTGTTGCTAAATAATTCACAGGAAAAAATAGGCAAGGCGCCAAAGGGAGTCTCCACACAACATTAGGGATAACATCATGCTAGTGTGTGTATTTAACCGGATCCACACACACATCCACTTCTTCTCACTGTCACTTTTCACCTTATGAAATAGTGAATGTGTGTAAATACGTGTGTGTGCGTGTAGTGTCCATGTCAGGTGTAAAATAGGAACACATCCGAGAGAGGAACTCCAGCTTTGAGTTGTCGTTCACAAAGTAACTTCAGCTTTCATGACCAGTCAGTGATACCGCTGCGTTTCCACAGGGCTCAGCAGCACCAGGGGAGGTTCAAGTGATTTATTCAGATCTGGTATTTGTCTGAAACATCTCCAGGTTTTTGGAGTAGAGCACTGAGGTGTGTACTGAAGGGCTTAAAGCAAAATAAAAAGACATGAATAACGGGAGTAGAAACTGCTCATGTTGGTGATATGTTGATTATACTGTTGAATATTACTTTTGCATTAATCTGGAGCAATAATGCACGTTCACTTGGTTGTGATTGGCCAGCGAGATCAGTCTCAGAGCACATCACACACAACTTAAATAAAAGGCCCTGTTAAAAACTTAATGGACCAGCCCACCTAACCAGAGACCAACAGGGATTTATCCCAATATTCCCGACGGCCATTACACCAGTGCATTTACACTCAATATGACTCGTATAGGGCTCGTTGTTAAGAGCAGGCAGGAACCGCTGTGCCTTTTTAATGGGCCTGCGTTTCCCCCTGTGTGTAGTTACATGCCCTCAGACTACAGGACTATGTGTAGTTGGGTCATTGCCTGTCTGTTTACCTTTTAAATAGACATTCTAACAGCCGTCAGGGTTCACTCACAGTGCTGCACCCCCTCCCCTCACTTTTTATCCCTTCAGATACACTGATCTCATACAGGGCCTCTCTGGATTCCTACTGATAGAAGGAGAACTTTAATCCCTGCTATTGAAGAAAAGGGTGTTTGACTTGAGGAATCAATGTTACACTGTTTTAACACAGTCAGGGTATTTCAAAAGATTATCAGCCATGTTTGTCTGACGGCTATTTCACAAAGAGGGTAGACATTACTATTGAGTCCACTGGGACGAGACCACTAATGGACACAGTGGATTCTAAGAAACAAGGGAGAAGGTTACAAGTGAATGGCAGAGGTTGTATGAAGCTGTGGAGTTACTGCACAGTACAGGGTGAATAGATAAACTGTTATTAATCTAGGATAATAAGCTATGTTTTTAGGTTATGTAATATACATACCTATTATCTTTATATCTTATTCACATTTTGTTTAAAAAACTATTCAGCATTTTATTTTTTTAAGATTTTGAAAACAATGTTGCACATATTTCCCTGTCCACACACCCATCCTTAAACCATGCTGGAAGGGGTTTTGCAAAAAGGCCAGAACACATTGAAAAACCTATGTTTTACAAAATGTCCATGTATGCTGCCACTAGGCCTATTACTCAAAACTTTTATTCCACTCACCCTATATCTTTTAGGTATAATTACCAAGACTCACAGCAACAACAATAATGCAATTTGTGTTGAATCTGTGGTAGTAGTATTTTTTTATAAAATATAACTGTTACAATGTACAGTAAAGTGCAGCAAAGACTGATGAAAAATCCTTAAGTAGGCCATGCTGTAGCCGGAGGCAAATTTTACCCATCAGGAGGATTCTGGGTGTTTTCCATCCAAATCCTCAGCTGTAGGTGTTCTCCTTTTCGACATATGCTGCGTGTGATTTTTCTTAATGTTATCTATGTATTTCTGGCTATTTTTATGATCTGATCCCACAGAGAGACTTCTGCATCAAAGCCAATCACATCCTGAAGTAAGACATTGATCCACAAGGTGGCACTGTAGAGCATATTATCAGGCTCGACCACTGTGTCATTAACCATGCCAGAGGACATGATACTCACATTAAGCTCAATAATCATTTGAAAATACAAGCTCTCACCTGCTCAAATTGCTTGAGAGTGTGAAGCTGGAGAGGAAAAGCGCTGTCTGTGTCATCACTGCACAAATCTAAACAGAAGAAAAACAAGAAATCAAAGAATTAGCAAGTCATTTAAGTAGTTTGTACGATTTCTCACAGGCGAAGTAGTTCTTATTAAAGAATAGCTATGTACCTGACATGTGACCTGGGATCTTGGATGAAGTATCCTCCTCCACAGCACTGACGGGAAACACAACAAGGCATCATCAGCATGATTGACACACACAAACACACAAAAACACAATAGAAATAAAGTGATAAAACCTCCTCAGTTGTTTATCCATTACAACTCGTACAGAGGTGTGAAAATCATGCAGAATAAAAAGATAACGGCCTTTTTGTAATCTTTAAAGCCGAGTTCCATTCTAGAAAAGAAAAAGACCCTAAAATCTTTTGACTACAATAATAGTGTAATTTAATTTGCATCTGTGTAGGAGAGTAGGGGGTCATCAAAGAGTCCCAGCGGGTGAGAGGAGGAGTTTTTGCGAGGTGGGGGGTGTTGAGGGTCAGAGTTCATCTGGGCCCTTTCACAATAGGCTTCCACACTATCTGTCCAAACAATTTAGCTATCAGTGGAATCATCATCCCTTAATCTGGTGGAAACAATTTGATTCGAGAGCATTTAAACACATCATTCACAATAAAATGACAACAAGTAAATAGACAGACCTATAATTGAACACTATGTGCTCAGGCTCACTGTTTGGCCGATCGCGACTGGGCTATACGTCTTTTTATACAGTGCTGCATCTGTCCTCCTCATTCCTAACCGTGCACATTGGAAATTCCTCTGACAGCTGCTGTGTTACAAATGGTAAAGACAGTTGCTGCATGCCAGAGGTTTCCAAATGCACCAGGTGCCGGAACATGCTGCAGCATTGTGGTGGGCCGGGTATCAAATCTATGTTTTACTACTATATAAGCAAAATTTAGTGGGATATGCCATGTTACTGTAAATGTGCTTGTGTGATTTAGTGATGTAATAACCTAGCCTACATATTAGCCTGCACACTACACTGCATGGAGACTGTTAAATCATAGCATACAGTATCTATTGGATGAACAATGACTTATGATGAAAGGCTAACCAAACATACTTAATGATTGGAAGTGGTGCTTTTGTTTAATTTCTCATTCTTACCTGATTATGTGAAGAATTTTTTAGTTATTACATAGGTGCCTTTTATAATAAGTGTATCATGGGCCATATGCACATCCCCATGCACATTTAATAATTCCTACTGTACCGCAGTGTTCTTTAGTGCAATGTAGGCCACAAATAGCCTCGTGAAAAACCCTCCTTTTCATACACATTTCATCAGTTCATAATTCTTATTATGAAGGAATTTGGTGTAAAGATGCAGACATCCGGTGCAGCACGACAGTCAAAGTCAAACAAGGTAATCGCCAGTGGCCTCAATAGCCTGCACTGATCTATAAATCATGCAGATGGATGCTGTGTTGATGCAGCCTGGTGCAGAAATAAAGGCCTTTATTAGCTGTACATCTGCTTTTCTGTAGAGAACTGACATTAATAACAGAACACAGCGACACTGCGAGAGGAGACAGTGCGTTAATTAGCCCTACACCTCGGCTCATATGTTTCGTTATAATGCCCAATGAGCGCCAGTATTCCTCCGCGCACACGCTGCGCTCTGCGCCGCCTCACCTCTCACTCTGTCCCCAGGTTTGCTCCGGCGATGATGAGCTCCAATCCATGGAGGCTAGTCCTGAAGACAACGGGCATCCATGCCGGTTAGCCTCCTTCA
Source organism: Platichthys flesus (assembly GCF_949316205.1). Lineage (NCBI taxonomy): Eukaryota > Metazoa > Chordata > Actinopteri > Pleuronectiformes > Pleuronectidae > Platichthys > Platichthys flesus. The sequence continues at coordinate 12,435,384 of NC_084958.1, read as the reverse complement.
AATCAGCGGTGCACCAGTCATCGCTAAGCGGTAAATACAAGCATCCAGGAGGAGCGTGACATCTGCGGCGCACATCCGCTCAGGTTTGGTTTGGAGAGTGTGAGAGAGAGAGAGAGAGAGAGAGAGAGAGAGGGGTGAGTGTGTGTGTGTTTGTGTGTGTGTGTGTGTGTGTGTGTGTAGGATGTCGCCAGCCCCCCCATCCTTCAGAGAAGAGCCCCTGCTGTTCCTCTAGCCCACCACCACCATCACTACCACCACAACAGAACAATACAAGAACGATACATCCCCCAGAATAAGTGTCTGCCCTTCCACTCACTTAACTTAGGGTAGCAGATTTTTTTTCATAACAAAGGTACAACATCAGCGTTTTCAAAGCATCTATAGCATCTATTCCGCAAGACTCAGCAATGTACTCCACGTCCATTATTTCTGATTCTGTATAATCTTTCAAAGCTAGCAGTCTGTCTACGTTCATTCAAATACAAATAGAATCCGTAGTCCACTTCAGACAATGATGCAGCACTTCTGATTTGTTGTGGCCCGGACAAAATGGAATGTGAGCCTGAAGTTGCCAACTTGCAAAATAGCAAATTTGGCCAAAATATCCCAAAAACAAATGTGGGCCACATTTGGCATCTTAGGCTAAAATGCAGTACGGCTAACTTGTGGTCCAGATCTGACAAACGAGTGCTAACATCATTCCATGTGGTATATGGGCCAGATAGCTGTGTTTGTGTCGAACAAATCTTGGACAAAACTATTTTGCAATGTGTACAATACGCTGATTTAACTGAGGGAATCAGATTTGTTTCCATAATGAAAGTACCACAGCCATGTTTTCATAGCAAACTATAGCTTACACTCCAGACCCAGTCGATCATAAAAATGCTCTATTAAATCATTTACGGTTTTTAATCAATTTATTTTAGTCTTTTATTTAGTCTACAGTTTTATCAAACTGCAAATTATGAGTCTGTGTGTATATTACACTCACATCACCACCTGCCATATGAAACCAACATCTGCATGTTTTATACACCACAAACCGACCATTAAGTTGCACCTGTTTACCAACAATGTGTGCACTATGAAGACTATTCATAACACCATAGTGTCCATTGTCAAATGATATGATCTGCAATTACAGTCAACAACTTCATTAGAAATGGGGATTGTGATTATTTGATACTTACCATTAGGCACACAAGGCACATTATCCTTATATCACAATATCACCTTCCACTAAGTGAAGTATTTAAGTTCTCTGAGATCCCACTCACACTCTTGATATGTGTATCAGGCTGCAGAAGACTTTATCCAGCCCATCAGCCAAAGAGAGTGACATAAACTCGGGGGTCCTGCTCTGAGAGACAAAGAGAAAAGGGATTAGGGGGGACAGAGTTAATAAGATTATGTCATTGTTTGCTTTAGTGCTCAGAGGCAAATCAGCCAGATGATGTGAGGATGGACACAGCTTTGGTAATCTTGTTAAATGTCACTGCACCAACTCAACTCTTAAAAAGCAACTAATGGTGGAAACAGAAAACATCTACTTACAGTTTTTTAACTGAATGCCTGTGTTCCTCATTACCCCCACACATTCATTTAAACCTCAAAAGGTCCATCACTCTCCTTCACTGCATCAGCCGAGGTGGCATATAAAGCCAGTTTTACCACAGCGCCCTCTCCTGGGACCAAGGTTGCAGTTAAATTGTCAGTCATTTTGTTTATCTTTCTTTTTACTATTACTTTTATTATTTGGTTGAAGTGAATCTTTAAGTGTATGTTTAATCGGACTAAGATCAGGGTAAATTAGATTTCGTTAATTTTTCCTAGTGTTTTGTCTTCTCATTCATGACTTGGATGTACCCAGACAATAGCAGGTGCATGCTAAGCTGACAAAAAACTGAATCAAAATGTGTTCATTATATTGGCATCAACCATTTAGCCTGTATGATTTCAAACCAAATTGCTTGAGGTTGTCTATTTATTCACATAACCTGATTAAATGTCTATTTTCAATAGAACGATCCCAAGATGCTTGGATAAGAGCTATGGGTTTTAATCAAAGAGGATATGCATATTTTTCTGTGGCATATATCTGGTTTAAATTTTAAACATTTATTTTATTGGTTATTCTCAAATTCCCTTAATCCATGTAACCATCAGTTTCCGTATAGAAGAAAATTCAGAAAGCAATCCTGGTTTTCACATTCTACTGCCTATATATATTACAGCAAATATGTGCACTGTGCCTGCCATAAAGAGCAGAGAGATTTTCCACATATATGAAAGACATGCAAATAAAACATTAAAAAACAAGCACTCTGCAATTGTTTTTATTGAACTAGGCTAATCAGCATTTCAATGTGTAGCTCTAAATCTGAGCAGATGTATCTTCATACACTTGACTTCATTAATTTAGACATAAATGTTCTAAAGTGGAGACATATTGCACATATACATATTCTGATATTATCTCTACATAAAAAACATTAATACTTTCATAAAATATTAACTAATCAGGATTTTATAATGTTTGATCATCTCAGACTTTATGCTTGCATTTTGAGTCATGTGTTTTGCTGCAAATCGGCTGCAGTTCCCTCAACAGACACTGGATGTCCTCCTAATACCACTGAAGCATTGAGCCCCAACAGACAAGAGTGCCCACCATTCCTACAAGAACACATTTTCAACCTTACACAATAACCAGAATGTCAAAGCCACTCATTGAAACCTTCTCAGTCACTTGAGTGTTCATACATTCACACCAGATGAAGGAAGTCAGCATCAACAACAACAAGTCTCTAATCAGATTTCACCTTCCTCTTCCACTTCTCTAAGCTCTGTTCCCGAACACCACGCGGGGGCCCGACTTGGACCCCAGAGGTTCTGTGGAGAGGATCCAGATGGCGGGAGCTTTCCTGAAGTCCCTGTCCATGAACTTGATCTCCTCTGCCCGAGCCAACGCCTCCAGCTCAGGTGTGGTTTCCGGGCACCAGTCGATCATGAACTTATCCTTTGCCTCGCAGTAGTTCACCACCACTTCTTCAGGCTGCTCCCCAAAAAGCAAATCTGGAACACAGACACAAAGAGAGGACGTGTAGGTAAAACACATGGAGTGGCTGCTCTAACTGTGGAGAGCGGCACTTTTTTGTATTTTCTTGTTTTCTAAAGAGTTGCAGTTTCAAACCTGCAAAGTCATGGATGAGGTCTTTGATGAGGTGCCCGATGATGGCATAGAGAACAAAAAACAAGATGAAGACGGCCATGATGAGGTAAAGGATATAGGGTTGCAGGTTGATGGCGTCCCGAGACGGAGGTATGTAAGACTCGAAGAGCACGGACCCATCTTCCTCCGTGTAGCGAGGGTTTGAGCTCTCGGTCGGCGTTTCCATCGCCAGAGTCTTCAGATATCTGCCGTCAGCCAGAGGATATCCACTTAAAGACTCTGTGTCATCACTGTGTTAAGAAGCAGACACACAAGGTTTCCTCTTACTTGTCAATCCATGAAAGCAGATCGGGAGGAATACCATGTTCTCCGACTTTAAGCATGCATTCATAGAATTTCTATTCTTGTTGCTGTAACAGCCAAGCTAGAAAGAAGCAGCTGAGGATCCCTCAGTTTATTTGGTGTCTTTACACTCCTCTGGCTAAACACTACACTGAACGTGCACGTCTTTGTCTCTCACTGTGATGATATATGTTCAGGTCGTCCCCCCCCCATCCCTTCGCTCGTTGAGCTTCGCATTTGGAAACTAGATTAGCTGCAGAGGCTTGAGGTCGTCAAGCTTAGAGGAACCGAGGACAGCTTCCAGATGAAGGAAGGTATTCAACTGCTGCATGAAGGATACGTACCGACCTACAGACCTACCTATATCCCTATCTATCAATTTATATATCTATCTATCTATCTATCTATCCAACTATCTATCTTCCTATCTATCAAGCCATCCTTGTCTCGTCCATCACTACTGGCCAGTATCTCATATGGCTGATGTCGGCTAATCCTTGGAATTTGTAAATAAGGTCACAGCCCCTGACACAGCAGGTATTACAGTGAGGTAAGATGGATTAATGAAAGCAGACAAGACACAACAGCTCTCGTGTATTATTCAGTTGTTTACTGGAGAGAAGCTTGATCCAACACCAGAACATGGAAATGTGTGAGCTAATGATGGAGTGTGACAGTCGTGGAAAATGAATAGAAAAGACCAATCATGTGCAATTTAACAATACATTTTTGATATGTGATGGAAGCATTGAAATTCTCATTTCTATATGTTTCGAAATAAGATACCCTTGATGCATGACAATTTGGACGTTGAACAGCAACATAATGCAATATAATTAAATGAATGACAATTTGGACTGTGTTCACATTAACTTTTAATAATTAAATGAAATACTTTAGCATCACTACAACTAAGTCACAACACTGATCACCGCACTAACATATGAGATATGACTTTAATTTGAACTCAGAGGGAAGTGACATAAGGGGTCAGGGGGCAGGCGAAGGTCACGCTATGAGTAGATATCCTTTTTTCTCCAGGGTACGACGAGGGGATGGAGCTCCTCAGCAGATGAGGGGTGGATGGGCGGCGGTGGTCCCCTTCTCCCCGGTGGAAACCAGGCAGAAGCCCGTCCTTCTCCATCTCCATCCTCAGCATGTCTCTCTCCATTAGTTTACTGGCAACACTCAGGCGCGGCTCGTCTTTTAGCTCCGCCATGCCTTCCTCTGAATCATCCTCCACCGGTTTGGGCCCAAACATCCAGTCTGTGATCAGGAGAAGAGTGAGAGTCAAAGAATGAAATGAAAGACATGGTTCTCACTTTACTCATCATGGGGAGCGATTAGCCTTGGAAAAGGTATCTATAATACATCCTTTTTATTCTCAATATATTATATGCAATTTCTGCTATGGCTCTGGAAGTCTTTCCAAATTTGTAAAAATAACAATGATGTTATTTAATTTTGGAATAGCAAGGCTGCTAGACACAGGGTTATGGAATATAAAAGATGGAGACATCTACCCGACATCAACTTACCGTCGCTAGGGGGTTATGTCTTTTTCTGTTTTTGTTTATATGTTTGTTAGCATTATAACAAACACGGCACACAAATCTCAGGATCAATGTGAAGGAGGGTCCTCGAGCAACACGTTCACCCAAAAGGAAAATGGAGGGAAAGATGAAATGTTTCTACCGCCTCGACCTCGGAGTGTTGGGTAAGAAAAGGGCTCAGTGATACCACACACATGAACACCAGAGTGGGGAAGGAGAGGACACCAGCCTGGGGTTTACATGTACCTGCCAGGTCATGCATCAGATCTTTGATCAGGTGTCCCACTATGGCGTAAGTGGCCACTACAACCAACACCACCCCAATTAGGACGTAGACCACATTGCGCGGCAGAGTTATGGCGTCTCTAGCTGGGGGGATGTAGTCCACAAAATAGGCCTCGTCCTCGTCCCTCCCGGACAGCTGCAGGAGCTGTCGGTGCTCCAACGCCACGTGTGAGAGGTTCAACAGCAGAGCTCCTCCCGAGGCGTTCAGGGACACGAATGGTGATTGGTTCATGGTTTTGGTGGTTCGTATATTTTGACAGATAGACACCCTCTTTTAAGGAGAACCTGTTCAGAGAAGGGGGTGAAACTTGGTGGTTGCTTCTCTGGCTGGTGACGGATTCATTGTCTTGGTGAAGATCCGGCTCCTTCATTGGGAAAACGGGTATCATCAGAGAGGAGGAGGGAGAGGAACTGAGCGTTAGAAGATTTATAATGTTCTCTAAAGCTTGGATGGGTGGAAGGAGTGACGGACAGATGGAAACGTCAAGATGGTTTTGAAAAATGAGAACATGGTCTCTGAGCTGCAACGGAATAATGCAAAAATGTAGTTCACCAGACAAGGAAAAAAAATCTCATATCATAAGTGTGCCACTTCTCCTAATCTCTTGTCTAGACCTAAATCCCAGCACTCCTCTTTCTAGGTTTTTCAGAGAGGGGGTCCTCTGTCAAATTTCCAGCGGAGCAAGGTATGTGAGACGGAGGAGAGGTGAATATAGGACAGACACAGTTAATAGGATTGAGTCTGTCACAGAGCAATATCAGCTTTCCATCTGCAGGGATTAGAGATATGAGCGACGAGAGGTGGACGGTAATATGCCAAAGAGGCTTATGGTCCTCCATGACCACATTGCATATACATATATATGATACATATATTACAGTAAACCCAGTTTCTCCAGGGTTTAAACCGGCATCACTCAGTGGATAAATATATATCAAGCATTAATTCATCTTAAGCAGAAGGTTATCTATAAATATCCTGTCACATAATTTCACTAATATGACACAATTCATATTGCAGTTTCATGGCAAAACTGCAATATGAACTTTGTGGCCAGTAAATATTCCCAGGGTTCGGAAACTATACATCATCTAATATAACTTATGGAAGACTGTCAACTGCTTTTCAAATATGAAAGTTGATCAAATGTTATGGAAGGGAAGAGATGATGGTGATGTTTGAGAACACAAAGTCAAGTCCTTACCTTGTGATCAAGACTCGAAACGGCTCCTCAGCTTTTTTTTCTGTTGACTTGTGGATAGACAGGATGTCCAAATTAGCAGATGTTGTAAGCAGGCGGCTCTGGAGATAAACACATGGCACAAGGTTAAGGTCATGCAAAACAAAAGGCTTACCGAAGCGGGTGGTCTCTTTCATAGCAAACAGACAAAAACCCACCATCAATGTTTTTTTTACCTTAACTAGAGGGCAGGTAAACAGTGGCCTTAAAATACACTTTTATCCATTCAGATCTGGGCGGAGCATCGTGATGTGCCGTAAACCGCCTCCTCTAGGCTTTAGAATCATTTTCCGTCTGCTTATTAAGTTTACAAAACTGATTAACGAGAAAATGCCATTCTATGAGGGTGATGGCGACGTTTGCAAAGAGAATAAACCAAGAGACTGGGTGCAGCCCATAGTAGAAATCATCCGTCATGTTGCTGAAAAAAAAGGTGATTTCTGATGAAAATCACGGCGAAAGAAAGATAAATAAAAAGAGGTGAATGTTTGAGTTGAAAAAGCAGTGCGAGGTGTCTGAACGTGTGTCAGGTCGAATATGTGAGGAGGATAAGGCTCGGTGGTCTGAGATAATCCTGGGCAGGATTTGGTCGACACATACCACCGTCACCAGGGACACCTTTTCACTGAGTCAGCAGACAAGCAAAAAAGGAGATGAAGCTCATTTAGCATCACCCGAGGAACCTGTCGACTCTGCGTGGTGCAGTTCAAGGCGCAGATTTACACTGTAAAGCCACAAATACTAAAACAAGAAAATTCACAGAGGATGAATTCATGAAATTCACAGTATTTTCATGTCAAAAAAGTTTGGGATACTCTACCTGTGAGAAGGAGTCCAGTCTCTTTTATTGCAGGATCCATTCACTTCATGAATTTTTTTAGGTTCGCATTTGGGGTCTTGCTCTTCTTCAGGTGAAACACAAAGCAGAATAACGGCTCCACAGAAAGCACTCTACAAGCTGAACTAGTCCGAAGCAACAAAAAAATAACCAACCATCCACTCAGTGAAGATGGTCCATATTGACAGTGACTCCCTCAGGCCGGGGTGACCACCCTTGTGGGTTTGTCTTCTGGCTCCAACATCCACTTGAAGTAGGCATCTCCCAGCAGGAAGGTCCAGTAGATGACAGTTAGGGAGCAGTTTACTACCATGATGCCGATGATTAAAGGGTGAAACATGCTCGAAGACGGAAATCTTGAAAATGTAAAAAGGAAAAAATCTGTCAGCTGTGTGGGCGAAGGGTTTTTCAGTAAGTCTGATTGAATCTGTCGGCTTCCACTCTCTTCTTGAACTCCCCACCCCTCTCCAGTCTCTCTTTCCACTGGTCACTAAGTTTCTGTGGCAACAGCAGCATAATCCTCTTCAGCCGCTTTGTTACAGAAGATAAAGTTGCATTAGATGAAGGCCTGCTTTACAAATGTTGTTCATCCATAAGAGGCAGTTACATAATGCTGATGATCTGCAGTAAATAGAGTAATGTGATCCAATATTACGCAAAGAGACCGCATTAAGAAATGTAACAGTAATGATCCGTTTTAGTCAAACACCCTGACAACAATGAAACAATATAATCTTTGTTCTGAACTTTATGTTCCATCTCGCATATAATCCAGAATTTAATCAAGCATGCAGACATTAGACTTAGCTGTTCTTAATCTTACACTGACACGGACAGATGGCTCCTCAAGTGAACCCCAGGGGCCACAGGGGCCTACAAAACACTTCAACCTTTGCAATATGACACCGATTTTTTTTTTATTAACTATTTGCCTTTCCTACTTATCTCATTTTCCTGGAATCCTAAAAAAGATGGAATGCAAAAGCAGAAGAGGACAAGTTGAGGACAAGAGTGGAGGAAAGCTGCCACCAGCAGGCGGCAGTGTGCACTAGCTGCAGTCTCACATGGTTTGCAGGCAACATATGGAACTAAATCTCGTTAAATTCAAAATCAACATAAGCCACCAGATCAAATCAAGCTATCAAATGAAGAATGCAGAGCCAAATGCGTAATTTACGCATGACGCACGACCCAACACGTTTCCATGCGTTTCCTTTAAATGTCCACCTGGTGGTCGTGACTCCTGTGTTGAACTTTGAGACCTGCAGACAACGCTGGAGCGAGCAAGTGCTTTGTGTCTTCACAGATCAAAAGCCAACGACTGACGCGCCTGTATAATTGTCTCCTTGCCTTTGCAAGCAGTGGAGAGGACACTGGATCCTGACATGCCTCGTTCTGGTTCTACCGCCTGTCACCGCGTTTAACTGGGCATATTTCTCTCTGGACTTTTCAAACAATACGTTTTGAACAATGAGGCCCCCGGTGGAAGTCTTCGTGTTTCTCATCTCTCTTCTGGCTCCTGGAGTTTTGTACACGCTGAACAACGTCATTGCGCTCCAGGAGTAAGTTTGTACGTGTGTGTATGTGTGTATGTGTGTGAGGCCTTGCACAAGTGAGCTGCCGATAGCTACAGGCAGGAGAACAGGCCCATAACCATCGATTAAAGAGGGTTGTTAACATTGAGAAGATATTCACACGGTCAAAAATAATGACCGACCAATCTTTGTTTCAACACAACACAGGGAGGATATGACAACGTCCTATCAAACCTAATTCTGCAAGGCGTATTATCCAACCTCGTTTAGAGTTACTGGTGAAGACCTGGACTGAAAACAGGATTTTAACAAGACAATAAAAGTAAGACACGATTAGTTTAAAAAAATAGTAGCAGTTAACAATGGTAGATTGATAAAGTTAAATTTAAGATTCAAAAATTATAATATGACCCAAATTCACTCATTGTCTGTGCCAAGATCAGTGCAATAGAGCTCCACTGAAAAGTATAAGAATTTCCAATTCTTAATTTGTTAATACAAAATTAGTTTGTGACATTCAGTGTTAGCTCGTGTCTTAAAGGAAATAATAGAGTTAATTAAATGGTTCCAAGAATTAAAGCTCTTCTTCTAAATTACTCCTCATATTTTCCTGATGGAAGTATGAATGTGAATGATAAATTATACATTTTAGTAAAATCGGGGTCTAGACTATTGTCATTATTGAATAGTCTACTAATTATTTTGCTGATTAATTGAATGAAAACATCGGTTCCATGGAAGAACTGTCTTTGATAACTTTAAGAGGCACAAGGTGATTTATTTAACAGGATAAGATTGCTTAATAGACTAAAGACGAGAAATGCAAGCAAAGCTCCATCTCTTGTGTGATTTTCCCCTCAGACCTCTACCTATCCTGGGCGTGGGACTGGTCATCCTGGGATCTGTTCTTCTTCTCGTCCTCCTCAGTGTGCGACACAAGACCAACGTGGACCCTTTATACTACGGTACAGTCAGATACGCACACATTAATAAGAGTATATGTGGTCCGGGTGTGGGAGCAGCAGTGTGTATGTTTCTTGTGTTTCTGTAGCGTTCGCAGAGTTTTCCTTCACCAACACTGTGGGCCTGACCAACGCTTTGGAGCAAGATGGGTTCATCTCTGGCTTCATGGGCTTCTACCTAAGGATGGTAAGAGAACTTCCCAATTGGTAATTCTGGGTCACATCCTCACACACATGCATCCAAATAGCATTTTTCAAGCTTATCTGGTCACAAGAGAAACCTAGGGAACTGAAATTTGATCAACATTCCAAATTGAATGCAGACCTGTGATGATTGGACATTGGAGGACACTACTTCCTAATGATGGTTTCCTTTCCACGTGTTTTTATCGAAAGTTAAAGTATTGACCTCAATGTGCTTCGGTCCCTTCAGGGTGAGCCTCATCTGAGTACTGCCTATGCTGTGATGATGTCTTACTGGGAAGGCGTCTTTCACTTTGTCCTCCTCCTCGTCATCATCCACCGCATGTTTAAAGGGTGAGCCGTCCCATCACCAGCGTCTGTGCTTATCTGCTGCAATTTTACAGACGTACATTGATGACGTTTGTTGTTTTCCTGTCTGTGCAGGAAGTCCTACCGAAGCCTGGGCCTGCTGTGGGCGGGCTCCTCCATCGCCCACCAAATTGTGCTGATCCCCGGAGTGGTCGTCGGTGAGAGCTGCTTAAATACACATTGTCTCTGAACAGTAGAGGGTTGTGTGAGAGCATTTCTATTGATGGTGTTTCTGTGAACAGGTAAATACGGGTCTAACATTCGTCCAGCCTTTTGGAGGAACATCCCCTTCTTCATGGCGCCTTTCTGGGCTGCGTCCTTGCTCTTCAGGAGACACAGAGAGATGCCAATTGTCACAGCAGACAAGGTGAATTTCAAATAGTGAAACATTTACAATATCCTGAATATCTATGAGAGGAGTGTCCTCAAACTGTTTTCCTTTAGAGATTCATTAAATTGAGCTATCAAAGTAAAAGCTATATAGCGAAAATCTCATGATTATATTCAATCTTCAGGTAAGGACACATCATTTTTCCTTTAATTTGTTAGCGGGGGTTCCGCCTGGATCAGTGTGCGGAAGAACACGAAGCACCATCTAAATGATGAATACATCGCCCTTAAGAGCCATTTGAGGCTTGATAAAATAATATATCATTAAATTGCACACATATATTTCAATATCACTGACGGTGACCAATTATTGATAATAATATAAAACTTATAAGTTGTTGTATTGACCTTTTATTTGTTTATCTACACACACATTTGAAAAGGATCCTTCAAATTAAGATGCAGCAGATCTGTCTTGGACAACACCTATTTAAACGATTATGACTTTATTATGAAAGATGATATGAACTGTAAATATAAGGTAACGCACTTTCTTAGTTTGCAAATGTTTCTAATAAATAGTTACTATAATTTAAATAATGAGTAAATGTAAATGAAAACATGTTAAACTTAAAGCAAATCTGCAATGAAATGCAGCCTGTACTGATACCAGTGTATTTTTAGGTCACAACTATATCTGCCCTCTCAATTCATGACACTTTTAATCACTATAAAAATAGTGAGATGGAGTCTATCCACATTTACTGAGAATGTTCCTGTGTTGACTAGATTGCAGCGGAGCAGAAGAAAAGTCTACTGACCCGGCCGGTCGACCTGCTTCTGTCACTTCTCTTAATGGGAGCCATGGTCTTCGCAGTTTTCAGAGGCTTTGTGAGTAAAACCTAATGTTTCTTTTCAGTGTCTCTGCCTCTTATCGCACTCTTTGAGATATTCGTTAACATGTTTCTGTCTCTGTCCCAGGTGGTGCTGGACTGTCCTCTGGACACCTGTTTCACCTACATCTATCAGTACGAGCCCTACCTCAAAGACCCAGTCGGCTTCCCCAGGGTTACGGTCAGTGTGAATACAGAATTAATGAAACCAAATATATTGTACATCCTTGATAACTCATTCTTGTGCACAATTCTTTCAGATGATGGTGTATTTATTCTACGCTCTGCCCCTGCTGACTGTCTTTATCTACGGTCTGAAAACACCGGGGTGTACATGGATGTTGGACTGGACCATCTTCTTTGCTGGAGCCATGGCTCAGGTAACTGATAATTATGTGTTTGCAGGTCTTCATATTCATAGTAAAAGCAAATTACAACATATAGAGTATAACGTTGGCTTCCCCCTGCTTCTCTGGCTTCCTCTCTCCAGACCCAGTGGTGCCATATCGGTGCATCTCTGCACTCCCGCACTCCCTTCACGTACCGAGTCCCTGCAGACAAATGGTGGCCTGTTATCACCCTCAACGTGCTGCTCGCTGCGGTGCCGGCTCTACTGGCCCTGCGCTGCCACTCCAGCCCCACCTTTTTTATGAAACCTGTCCCCAAGGGACAGACCAACGGCGAGAAGAAGAAAAACTAAAACCTCACTCCAGCCACGGACTGTCGAGGAATACTTCACGTTCTGAGAAGGCTAATGTTTTCTGGGACTCTCTGTTGTGCACAAACTGCTTAAAACCCCCAATTTTTCAACCTTAAAACCCAGGGAAAGTCTACCACCATCCGTCACCTGGCGCAGCACTCCCTGCTCGGACTATTGGACCCCTGATAAGAAAGCAGTTGATGAAGTAGAGGGCTGCGATCATCTCACACAGCTTTCGGGTGACTCATGCAGATACAGAGATGGTATCTTTCCAAACTGAGACTGTTAACCTAAATATATCGGCCAGCAACAAACCGCTGGAGAGTGAAAGTCTTATTATAAAGTTTCTATGCAGGAATCCACAACAAAACTCCAAAGCTTTAGGATTGTTTTATACTGGGTCAGTGAAAACCGAAACTATAGAGTTTAGTAACTTGATGAAATTCAATGCAGGGTTGAAAGCCTGAATAAGTTGAGTTTGTGATAAGAGATGTTGACAGATACTGTGCAATGTCTGGATCTACATGTTTTCACTGCACTGATCAAGTTGTGATCAACTGATTGATATGTCAATAAACGATAAAGCATCACAGTTTTCTACAGCCTCAATAGTACCACCCTTAAGGTTATTTATTGTATAGAAATAAGAGAACCCCAAATGAGAAATGACTGTTTTTGAATAGATTTATTATTGGCTCTGTTCAATTGATCAACCAATGATTCTAGTTAACTCAGTATCTCATGGTTCACTTCATTTTGTACAATGAAAACAAATGCTGCGGTATCTGTGAGTGTCTTTGCCCCGAAAGCAAAAATCTGCTTTTCTACACCAGCCGAGCATTTTGGTGGTTTAGTAAGACGTTTCCTCAGAGGTCAATATTGTCTCCTCCGTCTGATGATGCCATCGTGCCCTATGTGCACTGTGCTGCTGCTGTTGTCAGACTGATAAGCAGTGAACCTGGGTCCAGGTGTATTGTGACACACAACAGCAACACAAATGGTCACGCGACACACTGATCAGCAGTGCGGGTACAGTTTGTCTCTTAGAGTTTCATCTACCGGAGGATCTGTGACAGAAACCTTCTAAACACAACAGCACTTCACTTCAAAAACTAATGGACTGAAGAACCTGTTCCCTCCAGTGACACAAACTAACCCAGGTCCAGCCTTGCTCACAGCTCCATGTCAACCTTTTAAGCTAAATTATCAAATCTGCTTGCTAAAGCTCACATTGGGTATTTACCACGTTTATGTCACTTTAATATGTCAGCATGCTAACATTGAATTATTGAGGAAACTTTGAATGCCATTCATTTTTTTTTTTAAGTATTTTTGATAAAGTTAAGTGTTGGATGGAACTTTGACCTGAGGGGGGAGCTAGTTCATACTAGGTCATACTGAGGGGAAACTTCATGGTGGTTCATCTTATATTTAACATGAGCCAATGCATGAATGTCTAGGTACAAATTTACATTGTAATGTTTAGATAAGCATTAAGATGTTTCACTTGATAAATGTCAACTCTAATTTGTTGGTGCAATGAGGATGGTCAAATGATAATCTAAGATATCAGAATTCATCCTCATAGGAAGACAAGCATCAATGTAAAGTTTCATGGCAGTCATTAGATAAATATTTATAGGTTTCACTTGATCAGTGAAAGTGCAATGGGGAAAAGTCAATTGATAAGCCAAGATATTGGGATTCATCCTCAGGGGAGCAAGAGCGCCAATGCAAAATCTGTGGTTGTTGCGACATTTACAATATAGAAATAAGTAAGTCAATTAAAGAAAAAGCAGAAATGTAAATTTTTCTCACTTTATTAAGAATGAAATACAACAGCAGGACAAAAAGTCATAAGAACACCAAAAGTGTGGATGACCGATCAAATATCAAAAGGACCAAAGACAAACAAATTGTGACATTCTACCCATCATGTTAATATAGCCGTGCAAAGATCGAAAGTATTTAGCGATTCAGATACAATCAAGTGGTTATCTCGAGGGTGTACTGTATAATCCCATCTAAACTAACTATGTCAATGGGATATATGCTTGAGTTTAGAGTGCTTATGGAGAGAGGGGGGTCTATTCGATTGGACAAGGTCTAGCTATTGATTAAGGATCAGCCAATGACATAACACCACAATATTTACAGTACAGAGATTAGAGGCAATCAAATTATTAACTTTGTAACTAATTGATTGTTGGACTTACATAGAAAAAAAATGATGTTACACTGACTTTTTGAACTATAAGTTAAAAAGGGAAAGTATATCACTTGCAAATGATTCATAATAAATAGCAACATACACAAACATAGTAAATATCAGGAAAAAAGCATGTCAGCAGATTAAGACAGACCAGCTATTCAGGACCTCTATGGGAGAAAAAAGAAACGGCTACAGTACACACGTAAAAATCTCAGGGTTACCTGGAGCTGTCTTGCATCAATTACATCTGTGCGTTGTAAACAGAAAACTAGGATGAGGGTCATTTTTCATGTGGGACAAGCAAACTTTTAGAAAAGAAACCCTGACTCAGCACTTCTCTACGCCTCTCTTCTACATGCATACGCTCACACATGCTCACACGCTGCTGCCGGTCCGACAGACCCAGAGAGGTGCAGGATTTACTGTACTGAGACGTCGGGGGGGGGGTTAATACGAGTTAGTGTAGGAGTTAGTGTTCGAATGGACCTTGGTTACAGAAAGCAGCTGAAAACAATAAGAGGCATCAAAAACACCCAAACTCAGTGACAGGGTTATGGAGATAAACGTTATGTTACAGTAAGTAAACCTTATTCGTCAGCTAAACGGAGAGCATGGTCAGAAGCACGGGAAAGGAAAACAGGAGGGGTGTCAACTACTGTCTTTTCTTTATGGGCCAGGGTTAGCACCTAGGCGTAGCAGACATGTTGTGTTATTTGGTTCAGTAGGAGCTGTTCGCCTCCTCTCTGGCCTTGTGTCCGTCTCCGCCGTGTCTCCTGTGGCTCCGGCGCTCACGGTGCTGATTGTGGTGGTGGCGCCTGTACCGGTGTGAACGCCGGGCTGAAAGTAGAATGGAAACAAATGTGTAGCTTGTTATATGTTGTACGTGATGTTACATGCTGCACTAAAGCAGCTTACACAACACAGTATATTTTGTATCATTATTGAATTTGGTTAATCCCATTTATACCTCAAACATAGTTTTGAAACAATCCTTTAAAATTCTGCTCCATGCAGATATGATTTCATGGCAGAATTTCTTCACGTTTGAGCTAGCAATCAAGTCAAGGTGATGGATGAGGATGAGACGTCATTGAAGAACATTGTTAAGTTAGCGACAGAACTTTTGCTAATAACATGGCGTGTATTTAAATAGGAAATAGCCTTGAGAAGATTGTACAACGTGGCCTGGTAATGGACTGCTTCAATCCTCAGACAGACTGTGGTATTAAAATGATGATTAATTGGTATTAATGAGCCCAATGTGTGGGAGAAAACATTCCCCCACCATTAAACCATTACCAGCACACTAGAGGCAGATTGGGTTCATTGATTCCTGCCATTGATGCCAATTTCTAACCCTACCATCTGCAGCCTCTGCAGATTTATCAGACCAGGCTAAGTCTCCAGTTCTTAAACTATCTAGTTTTCATGAACCTGAGTCCACTGCAGCCTCAGGTTTTCTGTTCTCAGTTGACAGGGCTGGAACCCAACATGATCGTCTGCTTCAAGATGATATCGATTCAAGGTTCTATTTGTTTCAATGTTTTTGTGCTCCCCACATTAGTATAGAGAGTTTCTCTGAGTCACCAGAGCCTTTTTGGCCAGTCTCCTCTGACCTCTTTCCGGTGGCCTGCGGGTTGAAAACAGACACTCACACTTTGTGCAGATGATCCTGGGTCTCTCCCAGCTCCCGTCGGCCCGGCAGCGAGTGGTGGGGATGTGACGCTGGTAGAAGCCTTCAGAGCACTGGTAACGCACCACCGAATGGATGTCATAGTGTGACCTCCGGCGGCCTATCAAATGGGCGTTCTCCACTGTGGGCGGAGTCCCACACAACACTGAAAATAATTGAATTAAATCATAAATCTTGCCGATAGAGGTTGATACATATACATGTTTTTATTTCACTTCAGTCCATGATTTAATTTACGATAATAGTCCACTCTTTGACTTAATGCATCTGTTAGGGCACTGTCCATATTTGCTGGTGTAGAAGGCTCAGTATTACAGTGTGATTTGCCTGTAGATGGCAGCATTGTTTCTGTATCTGCAATTTGGGCTGAGCGTGGTGGGTCCAGGGGGAGGTACCGGGTCTCCACGGTCCACATGGAACACAGCCAAGCCAAAGAGCCATGAGACCACAGCCAGACTAACAAACACTCCCCAACCACTTAATCCTTCCTTTTCTAACTCCTCCTGGACGTCCACTGTGTCTGCCTGTCTATAGCTCTCCTTGCATCCTTTAAGATCTCACTGCATCTTCACATTCAGGCTGGCTGATTCGGGAAGGTTAAGGTGAGTACTAGGAAAACTTGGTGGAACCGCACAAAGGAATAACAGATTGTATTGATGAAAAATTGACAATATCCGTAACGACAGTTCTGCTGCCTGGTCAGAGTGTGAGTGAGACCATTAAGACTTGAGATTGAATCAGAATCATCATAAGTTACTGAAGTCTGAGCAACTCCTGAAGCTTTGTGAGAACCAATCATTTCTACATGTCGTTGTGTGTGTGCACGTTTTCTTTAAAGGGTTAAAGTACAAGTTAGTTTGTTGAGTGCTATCCGCTGTTTGGTACCTGTGCCTTTCTTGCAGATGTAGGGCAGGTTGTAGTTGCAGGGCACGTCGTTCCACTTGCCATCCTCATGGGCAATGGTCACCACACAGTCCTCGCCACCTGCAAAGAAGTTATCCGGCTGGCTCTCCCTCCAGTTCTCATAAACCTGCACAAGAGC
Organism: Platichthys flesus; assembly: GCF_949316205.1. NCBI lineage: Eukaryota > Metazoa > Chordata > Actinopteri > Pleuronectiformes > Pleuronectidae > Platichthys > Platichthys flesus. The sequence continues at coordinate 12,418,031 of NC_084958.1, read as the reverse complement.
AACACAGTTCACCTTAGACCGGGGCTCGGGTCAAATTATTCAGTCCGAATGCATCCGAGAGAGAAAACTAGCCGAGCACATCAATCATTCTGTATTCATAAGCAGATAGCTGTTAATAGAGATCAGCCAAAATGTGCTCTGGAGCAAAAGCACCTACAAATAGTCACTGTTTGTGTTTTGTGTGGAGAGACGTTCAACTCATCTGATAATAGAAAAGTGTAAACGGTAAACAGCGATCTGAAGTCTTGATTCGCATATCCGCTGTCTACACCCCTAGATGAGGCTAGTTTGTCGTCAGACGATAGCTGAGGCTCAGAGATCGTCCTGTCCCTGGCACACATGGTTACTGCTTGTTTACCCAAGTTCAGTCTGTGCTTTGTAAAAAAACAACCAAGCAATTGTGACAGACCTAACCCAAAGCCGAAGGCTGATCATGAACCTGAAGGAATTCCAAGATTTTTGTCCCAACGGGTCCCGACAGGCTTTAGCTCAGCTGAATTAGTTTCCTTTCTCAGTGCTCTCTGGAAGTCTCTCAACTTTTCTCCTTTTTTTGTTTTCTCTAAAGGCAAAGATTAAAGCTTTCCTTTTCCAATTAATTCCATGTGTAAGATTACAAATTTGATTTAGCATATAAATGGAAACGTTTAATCTTTCAAGGTCCTAAAGACTTGTTTTCAGATTTGTTTGTTATTGTCAACAATGTAGTCCTTCATGAATACAAATGTTTGAACAGTTGTGTCTTGTTCATAACAGATTTCTGTATTTACTATCAGTAAATCTTCAGGAGAGCTCTTCTCCCTTTCAGTCTGATGAAACTGTTCCAACACAGACCTGATAATACACATTATGTGAGTGTCAGGGCATTGAATTCTTATTCAATACAAACCGAGTGCATCTTCTTCAGGATTTTAGCTTTGATTTGTGCTCATTTTATCATCGATCTTATCAACAAGACGTGACATTTTCAGGGCCTTTCAACCTCTCACACGGCAGCAGATCTAAACACACTGAGCACTAACCAGATCGTTTCCATCAGTCCACTGAAAGTCCTCCTCCACTGTGCGGTCGTTCAGTCCGATCCAGGCATTGTCATGACCCAGGCCTGTAGAGAACCAGTACAGGATCAATCTTTGACTAATTACACCGTCCGAAATCTGATACGATATATCTATGTGATGATTCACACTCCTTTGTTCTATATGTTCTTTTCAAAATTTTATTTGCTAATTCCTTTCCCTTCTTTGTCTTGAACTCTGCGTGCATCATAATCAAAAAAATCTATTTAGTTTTGTTCAGTTGTACATTTTTGGTTGGAGTGAATTTGAATGTCCTCGTTGAAGCTGCTTACTTTTTTTGTTTTGTGAACATTTCCACATACATTTTGAACAACCCACCATTGATAAACTCCTGCTCCGTGGTGGAGATGACACTACTGAGGTGGGCACTGTGCTCTCTGCAGTCTTTCTCTGCGTCCTCCCACGTGTGCCTGTGGGTAAAGTACCTGTGGAACAAGGCCGTGAAAGTGGATGTGAAAATGCATATTTCATACATTATGCAGCACGCCCAAGTGTAAATGGCACAGAGTGCTGCAGTAAGTATGTCATGGATAACTCAAGGGTATGAGGAAGTAATGCAGATAAACGAGGCCCCTGTGGTAGCAGGTAAATATATTGTGACTCCATTCATTTTCCCGGTGCAGTCATCATTCCTACCTGTAGCAGTGGCCGTGGAACTTCCACCAACCGTGCTCGCAGCCTTCTATGTCTGTGAAGATGAAGAGAAAAGAGGAGGGGAAAGGAGAGGAGCTTAAATTATCCCTCGAAGGGCACGTAAAAGCACAGTTAAGTGCAGGAACATGGGGAAAGATTAAACACTCTGTCTAAGGTGGGAGGAGAGAGGAAGCAGAAGAACCATTTACTCTTTTTAACCAAGCGTTCTGTCTCACTCACGACTTAAATATATGACTCTGGCATCTTGAGAGGCTAAATACACAAACTGTAATTATACTGGATTGTTTTCAATTCGCTGCACACGTGGCCCTCTCTCTGCACTATTAGTATTCATTAATAACACCAAGGCCCAAGGTTTCATTTATAACTACTAAGGTTAGATATTCATTAATCCTCATTACTAGTGCAGCACACACAAGCACACACACAAACACACACAAACACACACACAGAGAAAGGTGGATGTGTCTATAGCCAGGGAGCTGATGAATCAGAGTGTATGTTGGTTTGAATGTGGTTAGGGGGTTGATTAGTGCCACAAACCACTTAGCCATACTGTGCCATCCAAAAATCAAATTCTACTTTCTTACATATACATCTTTCCTCTGTATCGATTGTTTACCTCGGTATGGATTCTCACATCTTATCTACTTGGGACTCAGCCAGTTAATTGCTAATTTTACTTGGTTTATATTCAGCCACACCAGCGCCTGTTTGTTTTCAGTGGCTTGTTTCTCTGGCTTCCCATCCATGGTTCTATTCTACTTGTTTGCTTTATCCTAAAAGCTCATTATTAACAAACATTGTATCTTGGCAGCTGTCAGCAAGAAGTAGTGTCCCAAAAAACAAACTACTGCTTTAAAATGATTTTTAAAAATGATTTGTTTTCCCGGACTTTGTCTCTATTAAATGTTATAGTTGTCGTTATATTCCCGCTTGTTTTGATATGTTTACCTCCACCACAGAGGTTGTGTTTTCATTCCCATTGCTCTGTCTGTCAGCAGGATAACTTAAACATGACTGAACCTATTTCCATAAAAGTGCTCTTGCATGACCCAAGAAAGATCCCATAAAATTGGGAACTGAATTGTTTTTCACAGCCTTGTTGGCGATATGGCCCACTACTGTAATCTGCCTCTCTTCAATTGCCCCCATTTTAACTATCTTCTCCATAAGACACCCATTTCAATCTTGTTTTTCAAAGCCCTACATAAATAGAGTTTATTTGTCTGCTTTATTTAGATGAATATCGACGTATACCGTGGTAACAGCTATTCTCTCAGGGTTCTTTGTCCATTAGTAGAATTTACTGCAAAGCCCCACAGGACACCTATAATCTTAAACCAGCACATAACACAGCTACTGCAATTATAAAGAAATATTGCTAAAACAGCAAACACAATAAAAATGAGTATTTGATATCTAACAACTGTCAAATCATTCTGCGGCCAAGAATGTGGAGATAGTGACAGAAAATGTGCAAATATTAACTGGCATGGACAATTTGAGTACACACAGAAGAGTCAGTCAGAATCCATCACAGTGTGACACACAGTGTATCTGTATCTCACAGAGCTGCATGGCTGCACACTGATCAGGATTATTTCCACCAGCACCTTTCACTGCTGCTATCAGATGGCTGCGAATCTTAATAAGCTCACCACCCTGGCTGCACACACACACACACAGACACACACACACACACACCACGATGTACTGAATTTGTTCGTGCAACACAGTCCAATAAAATGATGCATAATAATAAATCCCCTTAACATGGCTTGGAGTCATCTGTTCGGTATCTGTGTGTAAATGTGTGTGTTTTTTTATGTGTGTGTGCCGTTTCCTCCATCTCACCTTTCTCACACATGTCTCCCCCGTAGCTGGGCAGGCAAAGGCAGAGGAAGGAATCAATCTTGTCAATGCAAGTGCCTCCATTTTCACATGGCTCCGACTGACAGTCATCAACATCTGTGGAGAGGGGAAAGCGGTAAGAGCTGAGGGGTCGTAGATGTCATTAGGTTCTTACAAGAGGAGCTGGTCCTTGTTTAAACAGTGAAATGTGAGCATGTCGGCGCGTACAGTGCTGTAATTCAAACACGGTGTGATAAGAATACAGATAACCCAAATCCCCTTTACATTCCTCAACGGTCCTCATGCTCTCACATACGACGACACTAGAAACACCTTTCAAGTGTTACCACACGCTCCACTACCCATTCACAGAGCTTATGGTCTTCTTGATGTAGGTCTAATCTCTTCTTTTGTCTCTTGTTCATCGTGTCCCTCAACAAAAGGGCTGCATGAGGGAGAAAGACCAGTCTGCACATCAAATCATTTTTCCTTTTAAGATGTTATAGCATAGACATAATTTTTGTTGACAAGTGAGCAGATAGGCTGGACCTGGTCCTGGCTCAGGATCCCAGCCTGGCAGACTTCCACCTCGCTGTAGGGGAAACAGATACCAGCTTCCAGGCTGCTCCTCTGCAGCTATCTGTGCTCTCTAACATCTCTGTGGATGGCAAAAGGAACATTTCTCTACATGGATCAATAAAGCATCACTTTATCATTGAAAATGGAGGGTAGGTAATCTCTTTTCCCCACTGTGGGCTTTTTGGACCCAGAATAAAAGACTGTACCCAAGGACTGCAGAAATCTATTAAAACTCACAGCGAGAGCGCAGAAAGAAAAACTATTTCCAAGTTTAAACTTTCTTCAGAGTATTTCCTCAGATCTAAATGGTTTCTTAGATCCAAGCACAGAGCTGAACAGCGGAAAAGGTCAGCGGCTGTAAAGATCTGCGGTAAATGTGTCAGACAGATCAAACAAGAATGACCTTTAGCCTCGGACAAGACTTTCATATTTCAAACTGTCCTCACACACTGAGGGTTCTATCATGGGATTAGGTAAGATTGTTGTTCATCATTTTAGATGAGATTTATTAATGCTTTTTTTTTGTTTTTCTCTTTCTGCAAAATTAAAGTCTGGCACAACCATCTGATCTGGCATGCCCCCTAACCCCTGCAGCCACATCCATACTAAACGCATCAACTCTGCTACTGATATTCCAAGCATTCGCAATATTCTGGAGGTTATTAAACAGAGAAGTTTTGGAAATGCTTCTGGCCCTATTTTAGTTTGGAAACACCGGGGCTTCATTTTAGTCTGGATTTGCAAAACTGAGTTGTTTGGATACAGTGATGTAGACTTAAAGAGACAGGAGCTAAAACCAAACATTTCAGACAGAGGCTGAAAGAGGAGCTGCAGCAATGGCTAGTCTGAGGAAGTTTTTTCATTAGACATTAGGCAAATAACCCAAATTAAAATGATGACACTGAATCAGACAATGTGCTTCTGTTAATGTACAGTTTTCTCAGTTTTAACTTTAGTTTCTTCAGTGGCATCATCAAACAGCTTAGGCTTGACTTTAATCTGACAACAGTGTCTGTTTATCTGTTTATGAAGATGGCAGCTCTGTTAAGACAGATGGAGAAAAATGAGGTCGACAGAGATTGAACCACAGATTTGTCATAATGTGTTTTCTTTAATCTCTCAGAGTTGGAATCAATCAAACAGTGTCTCTTGTCAGTAAGATCAAATATCAGTTTAAGAACATAAGTAGCATATACGTATTCAAGTGCCAGTTTTCTTATACCCCCAAAAAAATCTGTTAAAACCACCATGTGTAGGAACGACACTAACGTAAGAATAGATTTATATATAAGTAACTAAAATCGGACACATTTTAATATGTTGGTGATTGGAAGAACAATTGTACCAAACTCAGAATGTTAAATTAAAAACGGGAAAAGTGACAATCAGACATTCATGTTTTTGGTCTTTAGGTTTCATAAAAGGGGTTAGGGTTAGGGTTTTCAATTATTTAATTATTATATATTTGTTTATATTATTAGCACTGGTGAAAGTAGCTCCCTAGGAACATGAAGTGACTCAGACCTATACAAAATATACACTAAATGGTCAGAATATTACAAAAACGTAACCTAACTTAACTTGAAAATGTATGAAACTGACTAATGATCACCTTGAATGACCTTGAGAGATGCTAAATCCCAGTTAAAGACACATCACCTTCTCTCCCTCCCGATTTAAATCATTCCAGCTCCTTGTTGTTCGATAGATGAAAAAATAATCCCTTTGTGCCTCTCATCCAATATTCAGTGGGGAAGCTGCTCCTCTGAGAGGTAATACTGCAAATTCTGCAAATCCATGACAAAACCGTACAGCATACCCTTGCATCAGCAGCTAGCTGTCCACCCGTCTGTCTTTCTGTGACACTGAACAAACCTCGGTAAATATCAAGGCGTTCACAGCCCAAATTGGCCTGTGAATACAGATAAGTGTGCTGCTGCTGCATGTGAATCCTTTATCCATAAAGTGATCACTTCCTTGAGGAATCGCTGCCTAATGAGCTGAACATGTGTTACTGAGCAAATTAGGACCCTCATGGCAGATTTACACCTCGTGTCAAACTGTCACACCACTGCAGAGGTAGTTCTGCCGTGTGCTGAGGGATTACAGAGACTCACAATCACCTCTTCTAAAACCTGAATGCCTGCATGTGTTCATCGCATCAATGCACACACGGTCTCCATACAGTAGGAAAAATATTGATCTTTTTCAAGGTTTCACCAAATTTAAATCAAAACATTATAAAGACATTTTAATATTACAGAGAATTAAATGTAATACCTCTTTCATGGTCAAAACTAAGTATAAAAGATCTTCAGCTTTGAGAAGACCCTCTGTGTACTTTTCTGCATTGCATTGTGGGAGAATGTAAGCAAGGATTTAAAAACCTTTGGGTATATTTGCTGGTGACATGGAATCAAATCTAAATTCAGGATGTGCTGTGTAAGTTTGACTCACAGATTCCATTTGTACATGAAACCAGCCTCTTTGCGACATGACACATCTTGGAATTTTGAGATTCAAATAACTTTTCCAGGGAAAAACATCCTGACCTTGAGGGTCCATGACCATCCCCTGACAGTTTAAATCTAACCTTTGACCCTCAGCCTCTGTTCATCCTCCTCTCTCACCGTGACGGACAGCTCGGCCTTTGACCCGCCAATAGGCCGTTAAAGAGCCCCTGCGTCAGTACGCACACACTTACTGACACTGAGCTGGCTTCATTATGCCAGCGTGTGTGTGTTTGTTTTTTCGTGTGTGGGAGCGTGTGTGTTTGAGCATAACTCACCAATTTCACAGTTCTCCCCAGTGAATCCTTGTGGGCAGTAGCAGCTGTAGCCCCCTGTTCCCTGAGGTAGGCACTTCCCTCCATGCAGACACGGGTTTGTCACGCAGGGCTCCACCTCAGCTAGAAGAGACAGACGGAGGGGAGTGGAGGAGGAATTTAGGGATTCAGAATAAGTGAGTTAATTAAATACTGTAAAACGTCTTTCCTGTTTTTGAGCGTGATTTATTTTGGCATTGTGTAAAATCAATGTATGACTCAGAAAATAAAAAATAAAAACATACCAAACCAAATTTTTCGGTAATTGCAGCTCAGCTAAAACCAGCGGCTACAACGCAACGCATATCCATTTCACAGTCTGTCTCGTTTCAAAGGGATCAGAAGCCAGGGAGCCGCAACCTCGCCATCCACTCACAGCCACAGTTGTCATGGTTACCATGGGGAGAGCGAGCCCTGACTCACTCCACCGGGCGTAGTGGGCAGCGTGAGAACTTCAGACATTAGCCACCCTCAAAAGAAAGGAGCAGACCCCCCGCTGAGCGCCTTGGCCCCGCCATTCACCCACAAAATGTCTTCATGTGTGTGGTCTCCCTCCACAATTACAAATTTCCATATCAATTCACACGCCACCACATGTTTCTCCCCTGAGCCGCTCATTATGGCAACTTAAGGTCTTTGAAAACCAACACTCGTTCATCCTGGCCGCAAAAGCTCGGCTGTGGGACCCTTTGTTCTGCCAGATCCTTCTCTGACACTAAGGACTGTTGAGGAGGAGGTGCTGTGTGAAGTTCACATTGTGTGTGTGTGCTGGTTTGTGTGTTTTTCCCTAACACAGGGAAAATCAATACCCTGGTTATGATTAGCCCCGAGGCTGATCCAGTCCAATAATTAACCAGAAGCAGACATCTTAAGCTCAGATCATCTGATCTTTCATCACGTCGGACTGGACAAAATAAATGTTGGTGGACCAAAAAATCAGGTTGGGTGTTTTCGAGTGTTCAATCACAAGGACCCAGTGCAGAGCATGATTTCTCAACAGTCTCAAATTTATAGATTTATGGTAAATTTTGCCTAATAAACGCTTGAGCTGATGGTTCAAATCCTGATGGAATCAGGTGCTAAAACCAGCCACGCATTTCATTTAATGTACAGCGGTCTCGCCCTATGTGCTCTTGCACCCTGTGCATCAGCGAAGGTCAATGCGCACCTTGACAAATATAAAGTGTTATGACAAGCAGATTTACTATAGCATGTGTGTGTGTGTGTGTGTGTGTGTGTGTGTGTGTGTTTGTGTGCGTCTGCATGTGTGAAAGATAAACCCTTGTGTGCCTGGCCATTCATTAGAGCGAGTGGTGCAGAAAAATCAATAGTTGGTGTAGGGAACTGACAGGAGCGGACTGTCGCTCGCTCTGCACAGCGGCTGCTACAAACAACAGCAACAGTAAGCTGGCAACAGCGAAATCCGACTAATAACTTTACAGAGATAAGACCGTTAGAGATTTATTCTTTTGCCGCAGCAAGGCCGGGGATACCTCAAAGTATTTAATCTACACATCACACACGGCGTTCGCTGCAAGTAATCACAGCTGCAGACACAGTGGAAAGGCGGTTTACTTTGGAAATATGATTTCAGATAAGCACTTTAAATCTCACAAGTCACCGTTGGCATTTTCTGCGAAGGCGCGGTACCACGGTGAGGGAAACAAAGAAGCTTGCTTGCGATTTAAATGTTACAGAAAGATGGAAAATCAGTTTAAAAAGATCAAACAAAGGAAAGAAACTCATTGTGTCTCTGTGCATCAAGTGTGAAGCTGTGTGTGTCTCTGTGTGTTTGTGTGTGTGCTCCAGTTTGAGAACAATGCGCTCGGCAGCTGAAGGTCCTCGAATCCAACCTGAGGCCCCTCGTTTCTCTCCTCTCTCATTGATTGAACGGACTGATTAAGTGCTCTGTGATCCAGTCAGGAGAGCAAACACCGACCACCACCGTGAAACCCGACCACAGGGGAGCTGAGCCCGTGTACAGGAGAGTGAGAGAGATGTAAGCTGAAAGCCGTTACTCTGCTCCGATCCCCTGCCAGCGTGTCCACCCCCCCTCGCGTTCCAGCAAAGATATCTGTGTGTTTGTGTGTTTACGGGGCCTCTGGCTGCACCACTCCAGGGTCTCTCCGTCAATCAATCAGCTCTCACACTGTACAGCGGCAGTCCAGATTGACCTCGTCTTCTCGTCGATACCGTTTACAGCTGTTTTCTATCCGCGGACTCCTCACACCTCAGCCATGCCTGCTGCAGACATGAGCTGCGGAATAAATCAGCTCATGTGATAGCATGATGTCCGTGGGGCATTCACACGATGGGTGATAGGATCCCCCCCCCCCCCCCCGTATGCACTGTCATTATCGAGCGGGAAATAAACCAGGTGGGCCGGCCCCTCGGATGTACAGCACAGGGCTGCAGACTTAATCAGCAGATTGTATACGGTGACAAGGATGTGATCTCTGCTTCTGGCAGCAATAAATGGTAGGTGCATAGCCAGGGAATGAACACTGAATCTTGAAAGCCAGTGCTGAGCTCAGTGGAAGGATAATGAAGAAAACTGTACGAAAGGATAATTCTGTTCTTTTACCACCAGGAACATTCATGTAACAGAAAATGAGTTAGTGCGTAAAGGTTTTGCTGCAACAAAAAGTAGACAGCCAAAAATCACAAGCAGACAAAGAGCTAAACAGTGTGAGGAAGGTGTAACAATTACACCTTGGTATAACTTGTGACATAGGCACAGTGTTACCTTGCTAATTATGTGGCAGAAAGCATATCTAGTTTTATACCTTGCGAAATTAACTCCTACTATTACTACAAAAAATATCCAGTGATGAATCAGAATTATGCGCTATCAAATCAAAAAATAATGCTCATAATACTAAAATCTATGACTAATTAAAAACACATCCATATATGTAGATACACATAAAATGTAGAAACAGACCAACATATCTTACTTGTTGGCTCCAGAGTGACGGTGCTGACGTTCGCTCCTCTGTTGCTCTCCTCCTCCATGTTGCCAGGTAACAGGGCCCCTGAGCCCACGGTGTGAGACCAGGCGGGCTCTTCCTCATCCGGGGGCCCTGACAGTAACGGGGGATAATCCACAGAGCTGTTCTGTCCTGGTGTCTTCACTGGGACCCAGTGAGGCGGCGTCAGGGGGCTCGAGGAGCCGTCCTGGCTTTCAAGGTGAGGAGACGGAGATGGGTCTCCCGATCCGATCATTTGAGACAGGGTATGGGAGGAGACTGATGAGGGTGAGAGTGATGCGGTTTGGGAAATCAGTGAAGGTGAGGAAGTGGATGAAGAAGAGGAGGAAGAGGAAGGAGATGGTGACGATGGTTGAGAAGAGGACATTAACACTGTGGCTGATGGGGATGCTGAGGAGGACAGTGTTTGATGTTGGTCTGGGGAGATCGATGGTGTTCCTGCCGGTAAACTGGACGGTGATTTGGATGTAGAGAAGTCAGTGCTCTCTGACCCAGTTGTGGTCATCCCAGTGATCTCCAGAGGACTGGTGCTGGCAGTGGTAGTCGTGGTGGTGGAAGCGGTGGACTGTCCTTTCCTGTGACCCCTCTCCCTGGATCTTTCTCTGGACCTTTCTCTCGGTTTAGACGTTCCAACCGGTCGTCTTGACACTTGTATCTCCCCCTTCGCCTCTGCTCCGGTGATTTCTCCACTCCCCTCATCTTCTCCTTTCCCTTTCTCCTCTCCTCTCTCCTTCTCTTCTCCTCTACTCCTGTCCTCGCCTCGGTTCTTCTTTCCCCTCCCTCTGCCGCCCCTGCCGCTCGCTCTGGAGGTCACCGTCTCCTCCCTCTTGCCACCCGGCTGGGTCGTGGTCTCTGATTCAACGCGGACCCAGGTATCCCCGCTGGATGAGGTGATTTCAGGTGCAGAGCTGGAGGCATTGGATGTGTGGGTCTCTGGACTCTCCCGGGTCTTGGTGCTATCTGTAGTGATAGGAATACCGGAGGCGGGCAAGGTAGGTGCCAGACGAGTGGGTGAGTCTACGCTTGCTGGTGCGCTGCTCTCCTCGGAGGGGCCGCTGAACCATGAACTTCCCCAAGAAAACAAACCTGCAGAGGGCACAACATAAACAAAAAGAAAACAAGCAGTGAAGTCGGAGGTGCGTTTTTGCAGAAGACAAAAACAACATTGATGAACCAAGTAAAAATAATCTTATGGATTGTGTCTGTCTCGCCAAGGGAGACGAAACATTTCCAAACTGTCTGCTCTTCGTCAGCTGTTTTTCCTCTGTCACCCCACTCAGGCTGTCTACACTTCAATATTATCATCACTAGCAGGCAAAGCTCTGAGGACACGGAAGACAAACATTTCAATAAAGCTCAGAATAGAGCTGAACATTTCCCATGTTATCATTTTGTTTTTTAAAGCACTAAATTGAACCAGAGGACACTGCATACAGGGGTTGGATAAGATACTGAAATCATTAGACTAACAAAGACAGACAGATTTAACCGTCAACACTTACTGCAAGTGTGAGCATGTGTAATGTAATTTGCAGTTTATGATGTGAACATGATATTCATGTAAACATACAAGTTGTTATTAACAAAAGAACATGCAGGAATATTCCTAAAGCTTGTGTTAACCTATATTGCACAAAATATTAATGTATTTAGTATTTTATCAGGACAATATTTTTTACTGCCACATGACCTACTTTGGAATACTTAACGTGTCTTAATGTGTGCATTGTCATAAACACAGTAGTTTCTGACCATCATCTCATGGACCTGAACCAGTAGCGGATATAAGCAACGTAGGCATAGAGGGCAGGAAGCATTCAAAACCTTTTTTTTACAGAGTATATAAAAAGCACATATGGAATATATATGATTGGTGTATATTCACATTAAGTGTCACATATAAATAACGCATGAACATACATTCAAATAGCATCTATAGTCCAGGGCGGAGACCACATGCAAATTAGCTACAGTACATACCACACTCCACAGTTGTGTTGTACATTGCCCTTGTTAATTAACCTAATAAACTAAACAAACAACTGAACTCTGAGCTGCTCATTACACTGAAAGTTGCTAAATTAAATTACATGACAATATATGGCAAGAGCAAAAAGCAATACTGTCTGAAGCTAATTAACAAAGTGCTGATGACATTTAAATACACCCTCGTGTCATTATCATATTTAAAAGAGCTACTTTCAATTAAGATGAATATGTATGTTTATGCAACCAAAAAAACACCTGGGTGAAGCTTCAAACGTCCTCTAGACACAAAAAGATACAAACCTGCACATACACACACACCATGCACACACACACACACATCTGAACAAAATGAAAGATGCATGCTATAAACTTTCAGCAGGTTCTCTTAGTCTCATTTCTCACCATTCTCTTCATCTCACACACACTACCTCCCTGTACAAAAACACACACATATACACACACACATACACACACACACAGACTGAAACGCTGGACCTCCACGCTCTCACAAATTGCCTCAAAATTGAATCAACAACTCTGTAACACAGTTTCAACAAACACTGAACAACATTGCTGCCATTTGAAAACCACTTTCTTCTCCAGCCAGCACATGAAAACATCTAAACTCCGAAGGCCCCTGAGGAACGGGGGGAAGAGAAATCCAGGTTGATGAGTCTTCCTAGTGTTTATGTTGGAAGGAAACCTGATGATTTCAACACACAATGCTTGTGCTCCAGAGTTAATAATGATCATCAAGCTAAAGAGATATGATTCGTCTGCTTATGCACCCATGTGGGAAGGCTCAAAACAACACAGTCACAGGCACAGAAATATTTCTGTTTGTGTATGCTCTGTGTGGGCGATTTGGAAGATAGAAAAATGCAGCACCATTAAAACAAATTTCTTGAAAATAGTCTTTGTTTTGACATTAAATGGATTCTAAACCGCTCGCTGATGAGGGTTTGGATTAGATAGAAACAGAAAACTCTTCTCTGATAAGGAAAATGGAATCCAACCAAACATAATCAGGTGACAGCCGAGACAAGAGCTGGTTGAACTGTCAAAATGCTAAGTAGAGAACTGGCAGTGCCTCCTTTACTGTCTCTCTGTTTGATTTTTCCGCCTCCACTAAATTTGATTTATTAATTATAGAAATAACACCAGATGTCATCTGTGTCATATGAAGATTATTCTTGATGTTTGTTTCTCCCTCTCTAGTGTCCTTGTCCACTGGTGGGCTTGATATTTAAAGGTTTTATTTTATCCCTGATATTTCTTCCCTGTGTTTCCTACAGGAAACTTTCCTTTGTTTCTGTGACACTTGGCAGAAAGTCATGGATCCAGTTGTGTAGAACACTTTTGAGCAATTAAAAAGCATCTCAAGAAGTTTGGAGTGCATGTGGGGATGTGTAATTCCCTGGAAGTAACAACTAAGAGGTAAACACCAGGGTCTTTTTTCATTTTTATTTCAAGGGTCCCACTAATTACCTTGGAAATCGATGTTTACACTCCCAGAAGGAATGGAAATGTGCCCTAATATCAGAAACGCTCTCGATGCATATAGAGTGGAGAGGGAATGATTTATTTTGTATAGGATAACCAGGCTGATACGTCTCTGAAGACTTTATAACGACCTTCATCTTCTCTAGATCCAGCAACTAAATCTTTTTCCTATTTATGATAATCTTTGCCCACTCATACAGGAACGGAGCAGTTTAAATATTTTCCATTTTGGGGTTAAATCCCTCTAAATCACTACAGGGAGGTGACCAGAGAGAGGCAATCTGAGGAAAAATAAAACACCTTATTTGTAAATATCTACAGAAATTACACCTAACAAAAAGATGTACATTCTGAGCTATGGAGGTCTCAATAAAATAATCTCACGATTCTATTTTTATTAGCTTATTTGAGTTGCCAAGATATGTCCTTATCTATGACAGAAGGGATTACATTTGACTCGGTTCTCAGTGAGCAAGACTTGAAAGTAAGAAATAAGCTTAGAATACACACTTAAAAATAGAATGTAATTAAGCCTCATAAATATAAGTCAAACGCTACCAAGGGGTCAAATCCTGGTTAGTAGGCCATCCAGTTCAGTGATCAGAAATAGTCATGATCCACACACCTGGAGATGCCGAACTAGATGGTTTAGATTCTTGATCTTCCTTTTTTGAGGTTGTCTCCTTGTCACCTGGCTTCCCGTTGGGTGCTTGGGTTCCCTCCTCGTCTCCAGCTCCCACCAAGTAGTTCCAAGGCTTCCACATGGACTTGGAAATCTTTGAGATCACCTGAATTAATGAGTAGATAGACAGAAACTTAGCTGATTCAGTGATGATAGTTTTTTTGTATTTCAAACAGCCTATTTGAAGAACAAAACCAGACTGACTTTCTTTTCAGCAGGTGTTGTTGGGTGAACTGGGGGCCGGAGAAACTCCTCCGAGTCGGGACCAGGCTCCAGTGGCTCTCCCCAGTCTAAGGAGCTCTGTCCTGGGATTAGCTGGAGGGTCACGTAGGATCCTGAAGACTCTGAGGACCAGGGGTCTGAGGCTGAATCATAATCCACAGTATCTTTGGTCAATACAAGCAATTTATATTTTTTACAGAAATCAATACTAGTAATCAGACTCACCAGCATCAGTGCTGTGAAGAGTGGCCTCCTCCTCAAGGTCAACCAATCCTGTCCAGTTGGAGGGTGAACCATCGCTGCCATTTAAGGATCCTGTATGGACATAAGTGGAAAGAACATTATACTTGTACCCAAATGAAGTGCATTGCCACTATGTGTGAATCTACTAATTAGATTGTTGATTCTCTTAATCAGCTTCTTTGTGCTGCTACTGATCTCTGAACCACAGACAAATGAGAAACCTCTGGTAGTGACAGCCTGCTGTGTAGTCGGGTCGGGGCTGTCCATCCCTGAAGAGTCAGCCTCACTTGAGCCTGCGAGGTAGCTCCAGGGCTTCCACAGGGAGGTGTAGATGTGAGAGACCGAGTCCGTGTTCTTTGTGTTTCCTAGGAAACAAGTGGATAAGATCTGCTGTTCACATTGCTGTCGCTGAAGGATTTCACCCAGTGGCTCTCAACTTTTGCAGAAATTGACCGATAACCGTCAACATACGAAGCCGCCACTGAAAATGAACCACTAGATATTGACACCCTGTCCTCTTTTCACTTCTTGTGTCAATCCAGCTTTTTCACAGAAACATGACGGGGGGCGGGGGGGGGAGATAATGTGGATCAGACATCAGGGTTGCCATAGCTACAACAGCAGTAATGTAATTTATCATAACTGATTCAAATTGCCACTTAAATCCTCCACAGCAACATCAACACCTCTCTTATGAGTGAGGCGGTAAATAAATCTGTGTATTCATCCATTTTTATCTATATAGATCAGGGGTGTCCAAATAATATTTACATGAAACATTATTACAACATAATTGTAATAGTAAAGATTTATGATTCCTTTTCATTGCTGTCTAAACAATGCATAATGAGTTAGTTCTGTAGTTTTGATAGGTATAAGCAGCAATAGTATACAAATGCAGCCCATTTGATAATACCTCTGTAGCAGTAAGCGTCATATAGGTCTGTGGTGTTGTCAGCGGTGCTGTTTGGTGTAACTGTGCGGACTCCCGGCTGGAGGCCTCCACAGTCGAGGCGAGGCGAGGTCACCGGGTAGCGAATGCTGCCATCGGACATCCAGCCAGGGGCACAGCTGTCCAGGCCTGCCCTCCAGGCAAGGTAAAGCTGCCCCACTGTGGCAAGCTGCCCCCCGAGGGACACACAGCGGTCTGAGGCGGAAGACAGAGACAACCTGCCCGGGACCGAGGAGTGAAACACCTCACCTGAGGGAAGGAGACATGAAAAAGGAGCTTGTCACGAATATAAAATTCAGTCTTAACATAATTAATCATTTCCTAAAACAACTGGGTACTGTGGTTTTTGCCAAACATTACTCAACTAGAATAACCGCCTCCACTAACCAGAGCAGTTTAAGTCTACCAACGTTTTTTTATCAGTCATGTGAGTCTAAACTATTTTTAGATGTGGATTAATACACTTTTGATGAAGTATTCCCTGCTAACAGCAGGAGGATGGTGCTCATGGGACTGGTTTAAAATAAACCACAGTGCCCACGACACTTTTATGAGGGGACATGTCACCAAGTGCAAAGGTCTGATTATTTTTTTTTATAGGTTTTGGACAATTTAGTGGATCACTGACAGAAGACCAATAAGCTTGCAAGGAGAAGTCATTGTTGCTTAATATTTTTTTTAATAGAACAGAAAAATATATATTGCCAGTATTATCCTTTATTATTGTAGCAGTATAAAGATGCAGACATCAGTGTGAAGCTATGTCTGGTTTTGATGTGTTCCCTGTGTGTGTGTGTGTGTGTGTGTGTGTGTGTGTGTGTGTACCATCGAGTTCTTTGGCAAAACAGTACACATCAAACAGCTCTTTCGGGTCCCTCTTCCCATAATTCCTCACTCCAGCGGAGTACTCCTTGTGGCCATAGCAACCAAGCTCTGGCAGCTGGACAGAATAGCTGTGGAGACGAATCATGTGGGAGTCATAAACTGTGATAAATTTGGGATTAGTCTTCCTTTTGTCTAATCAAAGGAAATAAGCATTAGAGATATCTCATGGATGTTTTACTGTATGAATATGATCTTAGCACACATATCAAAACTTTGATTCTCATTAAGTCTTTAAATGTCAGTTTAGAATAAATTCCTACTACTGCTCTCTTTCAAAGGGCAAGGGGATTAGAATAGATTAAAATACAATTGAATAGTGAAGAAACAACAGCGGTAATTACTTGATCATTATCCAGAAGCAGATTAAAACAAAACCACAGAAGATGTGAGAAGAGAAAGTGAACAAAGAAAAACTGCAGGAGCCCCAACGATCGATTAATTGTCTAAAAGTTACTGAATATTTTTAAGAAGAGATTGATCCAACTGTTGTGTCTGTATGGTAAATAAGAAGTTACTGCAAGACATTTTCAAAAAACCTCCCAGCAGATCTTGAGCAAGGCAAAGCAAGACTCATTGCAACCTGTGAGCAGCGATGTCAGGGTGTGACAAGCAAACACAACTTATTAAACGTCTTCACACCGAACGGTCTGATCATCCAACCAGCCGGCTGCACAGCTGGCAAAGCCGTCATAGTACGCTGCCCACATCTGGGCTGGTGTGGCGATCTGAGCCGAGTTCTCCTGGCAGACCCGCTGTGCGTCGGTAAATGAGAGGGCATAGCGGGCGCTGGGGGTCCGGTAGAGAAACACCACACCTAGACAGGCAGACGCAGGGAAAATAGATGAGAAAGGATCTTTTTTAAGTACTTAGTGGGATGTGATCAAAGAGCATTTTATGGTGGCCACAAACAGACCAAACAGCAGTATGTGAGTTTTAGCAAATGAGCATATGAGCAAACTGAAAGGTTATCATCTGTGTTCGGTCCAAACACTTTGAGTAAAAGAACAACACACTCACTCCAGTAGAAATTTAGATAATACATGACACCAACACAGATAATTAAAATGCTATGTTGAGGCCATCATTATGATATTGATCATTAATTAAATAAAAACTCTGAAAAGGGTTAATTGGTCATGCTTCCGTTTTAAAGCAGCTGTCATCTATCTTACATTAGCACAACAAGCACTGGATGCACTAAAACAAGGAAACCAATGAAGTTAAAAGAAGAATTTTAAAGGCTTTTGTGTAAATGCTGCTCAGTCTGTCAGCAGGGTTTCTGTTCTGTTTCATTTGGAGAGTTGCGGCACAAAACTTTTTTCTCACAAAGAAATCCAGCGAAAGACGCTGCGGCACTCACCGGAGACCACCAGGGGCACAGTGTCCCTCTCATAGTCGTTACCCAGGACAACCTGACAGTGGTAAGTGCCTGAGTCGTTGGTACGGAGACTGGAGATCTCCATGGTAGCATTCAGAGGATTGGCAGTGTGTCCTGGCAGCATGACGCGACCACTGAAAGCCTTATTCAGCTTGATTACATCACCTTTGGCAGAGATAACAAACCTTTGTTCAATACAACTGGCATCCTGAATATTTTAAACATAGAAAATAAACCTCAAGGAACCACAGACAAATTGATGTAGATATAATTTTGTTCTCAAATTCTACTTTTGTCAGATAAAATCCACGAATATCTCTAAAATGTCTCATTTTAGTCTCATTTTGACTGTAGGAGCTCCAGCTGTCGGCTCAATGTCTATGTCATTGTTTTGCTTTGGAAACCTTTCAGATTCAATCACATCCATGATAATTTGTTGCCATCAGAAACAATTACAATTTGCAATTACCTTTTAAGTTGCTACAGCCAAGATTTGTGCAAACAGCTGCTTATTTACACATCCAGCTTGTTGAACAGGATTTTCGTTAATTTGGAGTTTTGTTTCTGATAAAACAAAGACAAGTCAAACATTCACTCTCTTTTAGCTCAGCTTTGCTCTACACACTCATTCGTGAGCTGCTAAAAACTCGACCATGTTCACCTGCAAGTTGCCAACTTTATGGTTTTCCAACCTGAACGCACCAGGAGGTCCTCGTCAGTCCAAAATATCTGGACGTATAAATTACATCAACACTGGCATCGGTTCTCATCACCTCACAACTTGTTGTTTTTTAAAAGTTTACCTTTTTGTCTATGATTTCTACATGTTTGGCTCCTTTTTTTTTTTTTTCATATCCCTCACATCAATTGGACATTCATTTTTGGTGATGTCAGTAAAGATTCTGGAGTATGTCCTGAGCCACTGACTCGGTCGTTTGCGTTCTCATATAAAGCCCCTCTAGATAATTTCAATGTCAAATGATATCAGAATATATCAATGAACTGTTAAAAACTATATAAAAAAAGGCCATGGGTAGATTAATTGCATATTGACAGGCCTTGACTTTGCTAAAACGCTTGCACTCAGACAGATTTGAAGTGTTTACAGAGGAAATTCAGTATAAAAAGGTTTATCATTTTAAATCCTGGAGCTGCTACAGTCAGCTTGTTAAATTCCTCTCCTGTGAGGCCTTCAGGTTCACTTACTCTGAGCTTAGCAGAGCTGCCATCTCAGGTGGTGACTGTCTGTGAAAGACTCACATCCACAGACTCATACGATCTGTTTTTGCCCTTGTGGGATGTTATTTGACTGATGTAGGTTTTTATCAGCAGCTGAATCACACTGTGCCATCACATCTTTGCTTTACCCTTAGCTGAAAGCACAATCTGCTCCACTGGAGCTTCCTGTCCTTCAGATGCCACGGTGCGGGTCCACAGGATGTGTGGACGCTGGCTGGAGGAGCTGGTCTGGAGGGTAAAGACACAGGGGAGGACAGCTTTGCCTGCCAGTGTTTGTTGTACTGTGGGATGGGTGATCCTACGCATGTTCACTACAGAGGAGGTCTCACCTAGAGGGCAACAACAAGAGAACAGAGCATAGTTAGATAATGAAATTAAATATTTCGCGAGGGAAGAAAATGCCACAGAGAAAATGGGGCAGTAAACAATTTCCTGTGATTATGATTCACTTGTTAATGTGTTGCATAAATCTGCTTTGAGAAAGGGCACGGCAGACAAATACAAATCGTTCTGCTGGTTGATTAGAGTCAATGCAGCCTAGGAGATGTAAAGAAAGTGTAGCGTGTGCAGGTGTCCGGTTCCCCTGGGATTCATTAGCAGTGTCACACGTTCACATTTCCACAAATGAATGAGGAACTTGTTTTATTATTCCAGCAAATAAACCCAGCCCAGACTTTCACACACCTGAACACATACACACACACAAACACACCTGAACACATACACACAAGTGAACATGGTGGCTCACAAGTAATTATTTACATTTTTATATATATCGTCACCGCTCACACAAATGACTTCGGCTGTCACTCACAGATTAATTTAAATAAATTTCACGCCACAGAAACATCAGTGTAAAGGCAACGACACAGTAAGAGCTGGGTTCATGGTTCTGCAACCTGATATCCTGGCAACCAGCTTGGTTGCCAGGATATACAGGCAAAATGTAACCATGACAACATGATCATCTACACAGACATTACCCTCCAACCAGACAGTTCCTAGAGATCTCTGTGTGGTGTTATCCTCTGTGGACCTGAGTTTAACATACCAGGCTTTCATTATTTTTATTGGGCCCGAGCACTGACAGGCAATGACAGACAGTGAGACCCTATTGAAATTGTAAGGATTATTATTTTATTTTTCAGGCAGAGTAATGGCGTCTTGTTATTACACTTTTTTTATTTTTTTATTTAATAAAATAAAATAAAAAAAATAAAAATATTTGTTTATTTTATTTTATTTTATTTTATTTTATTTTATTTTATTTTATTTTATTTTATTTTATTTTATTTTAGGGCCAGAGCACTGACAGGCACTGACAGGCACTGAGACCCTACTGAAATTGTAAGGATTATTATTATTATTATATATTATTAATAATGTTTTGTTTTAATTCATCCTACTCAATAATAACACATAGTAAGGTCATAAGCTGTTTCTACTTAATTAAAGCAGGGCTGTGGACTGGTGTGATACAGTGTCACCTGAAATTCATAAGAAACCATCACAACGCTTGGATCAGTTTAGAATAAAATGTTTTCGATTCCTATTTTCTTTTCCTCTCTGTAAATATGTCCCTGTTAGTCACACAGAGAAATGTGTAGAAAACGTAACAAAAGAACCTGTGTTAAAATAAAAAAATAAAGCCTCATTTGGAATATGGCACACGATGGAATTGAATCCCTGAAAGATATTTTCCATCTGCATTTATATTGGCTTTCACAAGCTGAAGCCCCTGAGAACGTCTCCCCACAGTGGAGAGCGTCGCTGCTGGCTTCCCAACAAATCAGATGTAATCACAGAATCACAAATACCAGGGAAAAGCATAAGAGCCTGAACATGACGGAGAACAGGAATGAAAGAGATGGAAGGAGAGATGGAGGGAGGACTAAGAAGATGGATGGGTGAAATTGAGGGACTCTGGATGACAAGTGTGTCCTGTAGCATGGTGCTGACAGATTGGACAAAAGACAAACGGCCTGAAGAGAGGAGCGGAGAGCTGGAAGTGACATGAGAGGACGCGCGCTGTCATTAACAGATGTCGTCTCCACCTCCTGTTCATCCTCCTCACTCCACTGAGCTCTTTATAGTACAGCAGAGTTTCCCATTAGAATTTTATATGTAATTATGGCCCGTAAACCTATAAACATGAGGACCTATTATAAGAAGCTGAGCTTGAATAGTCATTCTTGACCTTGTAAACAGTAATTTGATGAAATGAGTCAGGGTCTATTCAGCTTTTTCTGGAGCTTTGTACAGTTTGCTCTGTCATTTTGTGAAAAAGATGTGAAACAAGTAGCTTTACTCCACCTGATGTTCTGCTGTGCAAAGCTCATTAGCTAATTTGTATTTTAATCAGTATTGATATAGCTATGATGCATTTCTATAGCCACTTATCCTGTTCAGGGTCACATTGGGATAAACTCCTTGGTGTTATTAGCAGATTGGACATGATGTGAATCACAGGACATGACATAGAAACTATATGAACAAGCAGTATTTACTATTAACCGGTAATAAATGTGTGCAGCACTGATTTGCAGTGGTACCAGATGGTTGTTATTGGTATTATGCTGATATATTTATGTACTATTATATTTTGCACCTAATGTTGTCGTTTGTTTGTCCAGATATCCGTCAGATCATGGGGGGTGATCTGAATGTTTAGTAGTGTTTCTTTGTTCTTATGACACAGAGGCTGTGTGTATCCATGAGTTAGGCAAAGGTGGTTCTGATTTATCACTTTCTATGAATTTGTTCTAATCCGCAGCCCTTCATTTGTTCTTCATCTCACCTGATGATTTTGATTCATTAACAATAAACAGCTTATTTAGCCTTTTCCATTACCAGCAAATGTTGCTTCACTTATCCCTATAGGCACATGCAGGGTTGGCACAGTGGTACTATGTTGACTATTTGAAGACTAATCTAACAAAACAAAACAATAATAATAATAAAGTGATAACTCAACAAAATAGTTCCACATGATAAAATTTAACAGCTTTTACAGTAGCTTAGAATATAATGTTTGGTCCTGGTTAAAAGCACAAGTTTTAGTTTGAGTATTGGCAAGATCCTAGATTGTGCCATACATGTATAAATGATTGAATGTGGATTAAAAGCTTTCTACTGTCACAATGTAATGACTAGGCTGAGTTTTAATTTTGGAAATGACAGATGCAGTTTCTCCTCTTAATAAAGGGACAAAACGACCAGGCCGACCAGCGACCACCACCACGCCTGCCAACTGTAGGAGACGTAATTAAGGAGAGACACTAATCTTTACTACAGGCAGTCGGCAGGCTGCAAGTGGGACCTCAAACCTCCGCTACTATCCTCCGGAGACGCACAGCTCTGACACATTCTCTCTTTTTGTTCCATAATTGTGGATTTTATGCAGAGTTGCGATGGAACAGATGGTCAGCTAAATTTGCACAAATGGGTTTGGAGGTGTTCCAGCTCAATCCCACTGAGCATGTCTGCAAACATCCTCAATGTGTCAGCTTTCACTTATAACACTCAAATTAGCGCAGACCTGTCTTGTGAATCTGTGTTTGTAGGAACATTTATGGGGAACGGTTTTTCTCTGAGTCCTGGTCAAGCTGCTTCCCTCAATTCATTCCTCTCATCCTCCTTTCAGTAGTTTTCATTCCTTTTCCTCTCGTCCTTTACCTCCCTCTTCTTTCACTAAACACTATTGTGACATATTCTGTTACCACTGCTTGTTGTCCCTTTACATCTGGAAGTGCTGATTAGCACTTAGAGATGAGGCGCTTGAAGGAAACAAAGAGCGGAGGTAGGAGACAGACTCACCCAAGCCTAAATAGAGCAGCAGCATCGAAGCAAAGAGGATCTGCCGCCCAGCTGCACATGGAGTGAGCCCCATCGTGGACCTGCAGAGAGAGAGAGGAAACAGAGGAGAGAGGGGGAGAGACCAGAGGGAGACAGAACAGAGAAGAGAGGGAGAGAATGTTTCAATCATCAGTAACACTGCACTTGCAAAAATATCATAACATATTGACAAGGACAGTCTTTTAAATGGAAACATATCATCACTGAATAAATTACCTTCACCAAAGTGGGATAAGTATAATCCCATTTTCCGGGACTGAAAAAAACTCAAATCTGATCAAATTTTTCTTGGAGTAATTAAATATCCATGTTTTATTGAAGACAAACATTAACTTTGATATTCAGATCTTACACATGTTGATTGTTGACATGAAACTCCAAAGATCTCAAGTTTCTCTAGACCCCGAATTGCTTTGTGCAACTAGACTGGAACTCTGAACCCTCCCTCCTACCAGCGTGTGAAACGGTGAATGAGAGACAAATTTTAAAAAAACTCCAAAAGTACAGGTCTCTCTTTTTTTTATCACATGAAACAGTTTGTTGATTTTTAATTGTAGGCACAGACGAGGGACGACTTGCTCCTGCGTGGATCTGAAAAACCTCAACAGCTGTTTGATTTATCCCTTCAGAAGCTAATTACGCCATTTCACATCCATCCAGCTGTTGTGCAAATAAATCTGTCTTTCTTGGATAAACGCTTAAAAAAATAAACGTTTCCCCTGATGGAAATACAATGTATTTTCAGACCTGCCATATTCTAACGGTGGCGGTGATGTTTACACACACCTGGTTACATGCCATTCATCTTAATGACTTGTCTATTGTGAAGTCACAACAGGTGTTGAAGCAGCAGCGTGAAATCTTACTGACACAAAAACTGATGCAGACCGTGACAAAGTTCACGAAGGAGTAAATTACTCATATGTTATTTGTTTTCTATCAGTTATTGTTGCGACGTCAACATTATACCAAGCCCACATCTGTTATAACCATAGACTGTGTGTAAAGAAGGAGAACATGATTCCTCACTAAAAGTGAAGCCAAAGTGTCTCAAATACCACCTAGTGGCCGGCTGCAGGTCATAAACCTCGCCTCATCCATGTTAGGGGATGGGACACGGACCAAACTAAGAAGGTCAAAGTGCAAATCAAATACTTTTTCGTTGTTTTATCTCATTTACCGTGATTCTAATCCTATTCATGATTGTTCAAGAGTTCATTTTTCCAGTAAGTTTGGTTTTAAATATAATTATTTGATGATATAACGATGGGTGAAACATCACAATTGACAGATTAGACTGACTCCGGATTGGTCAAGAAGGGACCTCGATACATACAGACCTCCGAATGTGCAAGATGGTGGGATTCATAGAAGGGATATTTTAGCTTAAATTCTGAACAATGGGTCAGTCATCCACCTTTATATACGGTCTATGGTAAAACATACACCAACTGTTCCAGATGGCCTTGAGGACTAAATCAATGACAATCTAATCTGAGGCAAACAAGGTTGCACGTACACATTATCACAGTAGCAGATAATGTTTCATATCCATTCATTATCACTGTGATAATATAATAACAAATAAATAACTTCATCTATATAAGGCCACTTAAGGACCCAGACATGGTCCACTGAAGCTTAGCAAATTACTCATTCAGCGCTTTCCAGCCAGGGAGCTAATAGCGACCAGTGTGAGAGTGTGTCTTTGTGTGTGTGTGTGTGTGTGAGGCTATAAAATGTTGGCAGTGCACTGAGACAAAGTGACCTTTGAACCCATTTCCAATTGGAGCTGGGAGGATGCCCTGTTGGACACATCACATTTATCTGGCAGATGCTTTTGTCCACAGTGACTCACATTTTTCACCCAGGACCCACTTTAACACCTGAGCTGCAGCTGCCTGTATAAATACAAATGACGGCACCGGTCCTATACCACTGATATATAAAATATCAGTGGTTGTCAAGAATGATTTGGACACAGAGTAAGAACTCTAATGGAGAAAAAACTGGTTATTTCTTAAACCGTCCAAACAGTCTTTCGCCACAAAGTATAAAGTTACAGTGCACTGCAGTTAAACAGTGTTTCTGGTGCATTCCTGCTGCACCACATAGAGCAAATTCTACCACATATCAGCAATGAGCTGCTGACTTTGCCAGAGTGTTTGGCTTGGGGCCTGAAGCGTCTCAGCTCAATGGAGAGGCGCCTGAGATGGAGCTTTATTGCCCCGTACTGGTATGAAATGGAGATGAAGAGGAGGGTATGCTGCTGGAAGTAAACACAGCTTTGTTTTATATAGTGTTGCTGATTTTAAGGGGAACAGTAATAACTCTGAATTATAAATTTACTTGTGGACAAAAAAATGGCTCCTTCTACCTCCCAGACTGGTTGGAATAGAACTTGGAACCATGAGCAGAAATTAGTCCAGCTCGTTTGGACCGGCTAGATTTCACTTACATGACGTAAATAGTTGATCCAACAAAGCAAATGTCCTTTTGCATTCACCGAGGTAACAGCAACTCATTCCAACAGCATCCCGATGCTCAGAAAGAAGCATTATGCAAGACCAGCTCGACCCTTTATAAATTACAGGAATAATGGCGGCTCTCTTCTCCGACCATGTGAAAGCCCACTTAAATGTTCAGCCATTTTGAAGTGAAGCGTGTGACACAAAGAAAAACGTTCCTCAGATGGTGACACCTGCCAAACAATACCGTCATCAAACTGCAATTGTGATTCGTTTCATTTTTTGTGCGCGACCAAGTGGGTCTTGGACTTTATGAAAAAGGGTGGATTCTGGTGAGGGTGAGACCCCGCTGTGCCACACACTTAGAGGCATCGCACCATAAAGGTGGGCTAGGACCCCATGATGGGCTGTGACAGATTGGGGTCGAGCTGTTGGACTCTGAAGGCCTGGTTGAGCTAGTTGGGTGGGTGACAGCAGATTTCTAAAGGTCTGGAGAGGGTCATGACACCGAGGAGTTTGCCCAGTCTTGCAAGCACAGAGCATTGGAGGGTGTTGTATGCGGGTGCCTGGGACTGGCAGGGGCCCCTGCTTCTATCCACAGCAACAGAATTCAGAGTTCAGCATATGGACATCTCTATGGATGCGATACAACATGCAAACCGTGTTTCTATAGACAGCAGCCATTCAAAGTTGTACCCGTGGGGAATTTACAACATACAGTCGCACCAGCTGCATACTAACCACTACCTGCTTTTGTTAGGGACGAGACATCAGATGTTGTGAACGCCTCCCTCTGAATCGCCCCTCTTCACTCTCACAGGCTCAGTTGTGTCTTGAGGAGAAAAGAGCCAGAAGTCTCTAAAATGCTTCAGTGGACATCAATGTGGACGTCCATCCGACACATTTTCACGATGTCGCCTGAATAGGTCGGATTCCCGGCTCATTGTGAGAGCCAGTGAGTGCGGTGACAGAGATCCAAAGAGAGCTAACAGACGAGGCTGGCAACGGACGAGGCCGACATTATGCCTCAGCACTAAGCTGTCAATCTGTCCAAGCCTCATGATCATCGTGACGCAGGCGAGTAGGTGCCCCTCTACCCAAGTCTACTTCAGAACTACACTAGGTGGGAAAACTGCTTGAACGGAAAATCATGAAAAGTGTTGAACAAGTTATTTCCGTGTGTGAGTGTAATCAGGCCACATTGGGTCCCATGTTGATTGATGACATAAGCACACAGCTGTAATGGTGCGGCTCCTATAGAGTCCCACATCAACCCGCCGCCAGTGCAGAAGGTGCAGAAGTCACTGAAGCTCACCCTCTGTGTTCATGCATAGAAAACATGTACACAACTCACTGAAACACACACACACACACAACAACACAAGTACAAACACCCGGTCTCACTCGATCTCTTTGTTAAACATGAGATTGCGTTTGCTGAAACATTCTGCAAGTCAACAAATACACGTGCATTAACGCAGGAGCAAGAAAAAAGGAAGTGAACTTGTTGAAATGACCTTGTTTCTCATCAAATGTGATCAGGTCATCATGAATTGGAGAAGATACACAAGGTGCTTAAACTGATATTAAACCATGAAACACACCCATTACACATCTAAGTGCTGGTGGAAAAAGAGGATGAACCATTTGATTTAATGTGATAAAATTACACTTTATCATCAGAATGCTTTCACGTAAGCGTTTCACATAAATGACTACGAAAATAAAAAATAATAGAACTACCAAACAAACAAAAAAAATTGTGTTGCACATTATGAATATGTGGCTGAGTGCAATCGATATTATCGCTATTATTATTATCCTTAGTCGCTGGTCATATACAAAACAAAACCAACAACGGTTGTTAGCTTCTGACATCTCTGATTTGTGGACCATGGTTCATTTCTGCAGATGTTTCTTTTGAACAGCAAACTTAAAATGCATGATGATTTAAAAATAAAGTCTGACTCAAACCTCCAAACTGGCTGCATTGACTGGACTCCAGGTTCACTCCTGACTCGGCTTTAGTTGTGATAATTAGCCGAAATGTTCACATAGTTTTTACAAATCCAAGTGTGAAAGCTGGAAAGGAACAATACGCTTGCATGTCATGTCATGATCTACAAAAATATATACATATCCGTTGGTAATTCCAATGGGTTCACTTCTGGTTCACTTATGGTTCAGGTAAAATGCTGTTGTTAGGCCTGTTGGCTGTCGTGTACAGTAGTTTACAAAGATAGGGTTTTTCTTGGGGTTAGGCCTCCTTATGTCCTAATGGATTTTGTCTGGTTTCCTCCAACAGTCCACAGACATGCAGCTTAGGTCAATTAGAGACTTTCAATTACTTGTAGCTGTGATTGTCAGTGTTTGTTAGTGTGTGTCAGCCCGGCGATACACTGCCGACCTGTTGAGGGTGGACCCCACCTCTCACCCAATGACCCTCAGAAGATAAGCGTTATAGATAAGAAGGATAATTGGGGTCAGATGAGCCACTCAAAATTGTTGTTATTGGCACTTTTTTCTGACAATGTAGCTTAATTGCTCATTGTTGAGGTGTCCCAAATTTGCATTGGATAGCTGCAGTACATGATTGTGTTTGTGGTAAAAGTTAGCTCTTTGTCAAACAATAACCCTGTCCCGGACGCTAACTGTGATGAAACGGTTTGTAAAACTACACAAAGAAAAAAAACATTTGTGTTTTATGGTTTAACTTTCCATTTACTGTTTGGCTAGAGCACAATAGAAGGTACATAAACCTTCCCAAACCAAATACGGTACAGTATAGAGCCTCAACTGTGATTAACAATGTAGATGTGTCGACCCTGAACAAGACCTTATGTAAAATAATCTCTAACCTCTAATTACATAGTCATTGATATGTTGCGGCAATGGTCTACTTACTCAACTCCTGTTATAAACATTTACAGCTCATATTAGTGCATTCATACACACCTTTGAATCCATAGCATTCAATATGGATTCTAACACAAATTCTCACACAAATCCTGTTTTTCCTTTTCTTCTTGGTATTTGACCGAATTTTGTTCTCCCCACAACAGAAGAAAGCTCGGGAAAATTACTTCCCGATTACATTTGATTTCTGCAGTAAGATCCAAAACATTTCTGGGGCGACAGCATGATGACAAGAAGGAGCCATGGAATAAAATATCTAGAAATATGAGGCAGCTGAAGAGGGGAGGCTTCAGGACTTAAGATAAATCTGTACCATTAGACATTGAGACTGAATAATTTTTGAGTGTGGGGACAAAATGTCAGCCCACTGGGACCTGACAGGAAAGTCTGATTCCTCTCCTCCTTTTTCTTTAATCATGTCTCGCCTATTACCTCACGAGAGCGGCGTATAATAACACCAGATGAGTGACAGACAGAGTGCTGAGCTGGAGAGGACGAGCGTGAAGGAAGAGGAGTGAAAGGAAGGTCATTTTATCACCATTGTGATAATACACTTCCATGATGAAAGCTCTTCAGAAAAGCTGCACTGGAGGCTCCATAATTCTTCTTAATTTATCGTTTGCGGGTAATAGGCTGCAGTCGGTCCATCCTGGATGGATGTGTGGCTGAAAATTTGAAATTCAGCCATGCACAGAAGCAATTTTCCTTAATGAATTGTAAGGACAGGGGGGAAAAAATACAGTAATAGTATGTTGCAGTCGAGATTTGGTGCCATAAAAGAGACATAAAACCAGAGTGCATGAACGCTAATTGCTCAAGAAATTAAAAACAGAGAAAAGGACACTGCTGAGGGAGGGTGAACTAAGCCGAATCATTTATTCACTTCCTGCACACAGAGACACAGATAGCCTTTGTGTGCAGTGTGCCTGTGTGGTGACTAATCACACTCAAAGCAACTAATGACTCATGCAGTTGTGGCCGGGGTTTCAGATGGCGAGAGGACCCTGGAAAGCTGCTGGTTCCTCCGATTCAAGATTACACACCCCGTTCCTCTCACACTGAAACCATTGATCTCACTGGGCATGGAGACAGGGGTTACTCAAACCAGCTCGACAACACGCTCAGACGCCAAGTTAAAATTTGGCTTGGATGTGCGTTGAGTAAAGCGCAGAGTGGAGGCACTTAAGATCTTTCTGAGTTCCTGCACCGGGTCGGGTACCAGACGGGGTAACGGGTAAAAGTTAAGATAAATTTAGATAGGGAAGGGGTGGGAACTAAAGTGTGTTTTTTTCTGAAAATGTCATAGATGATTGTGCAGTATTTTAACATTTAAATAATAAATAAACTATATGAAGCCTAGTCAGCCTCTGTGAAAGCCCCACTCCCCCATGGATCACATCTCTTTTGCTCAGGTAACTATTACTATGGACATCGAACCAGCTTCAAATCGACCAATTAAAGACAAAAAAACAGTTCCACATTGTAATAACTCTCGATAGCCACAAGGCCTGCACATGGACGCAGAGGAAACACACTGACAGCTGCAGGTACACAGGTGCTGCAGCAATTATTTTCCAAGAACACCTCTGAGCCACAGGAACAGGAGGACAAGGTGGACAAGGAGGCCATAACCCTGCTGATGTGAGGGACTGTGTATGTAACATGTGTTTAATCACAGGTCATATGTAAACGGGTCTGGGCAGGTCCAGATTTGACTTAGAGATAATGGCGGTTAACATGTCCGATATGGAGATTTGCAAGTGTGCACGGATTTGCAATAGTGGACCCGTGCAGCTCTGAGGGATCCCTAACAAACAAGTAAGAGATGGCAAGGAGCCAGGACTGTAAGTAGGTTATAGTAACTGTAGTTGGCTGTTACAACTTTTGTGGTCTTTTCATTAACTATTCATTATAGTACACAGAGAGCTAATAGGGAATATGTTTAATGCATGTCCCACCAATGATTTGTTCATACCTGAGAGAGATTGACAGCTCTTATAAAACCCATCTGTAGGCATCCTTCCTCTTGAGGCTTTAAGATGCACTCCACAGACTCGCAGCAGGTGATCTCAGATACGCTCATTTTCTCTCTCCACCTCTTCATCCTCAGCCTCGTGCTGGCACCGCCGCATGTGTGTTTTGTCGCGCGTATGTTCGTGTATGTTAGCCAACAGTGATTTGGCAAAAGCAATCTATTAAATTACATCTGAATAACATATGAAGGAGCCGCAGTATTTATACTGTAAGTGTGGACACAAATGTGTGAGAAGGGAGCGTGCTAACGTAGCTTTTTATCACAACCAGGCGAGAGCCACAGTGGAATCAATCATCTCCCATTTCTGTAATGCATCATAAAGGATCAAGTCACACTGGCTTCAAGTGGAACCAGTGCCTCTTAAACAAAAGAGAAAAAAAATGTTCTCATTTACTTATAGAGGGACTTCACAGAAAAACAAAGGTGACACAGCTGAAGCATTTAATGTGTTTGTTTTAATTTTGCTGCAGGAACAGGCTTTTATACTACATGTCATATTTCAGGAATGAAATGAATGAAAAGACATTTTTAAAAAGTGTGGATGTGTTATTTAACACTTTTCACATGAATGTATCTGAAATCTCAAACTGTCAAATATCACCTTTAAATCTGCTTTAATTAGTAACATTATCCACAAGACGGCAGCTGTAAACACAACACTGATATATCATGCTGTAAACCTCTAAAGTAAATATGGTAAACATGTCAGCAAACCCTAGCTAATCTGCATTTCTAATAGACATAGCGCAACTTGATGGACGTTAAATATAACAGTCAAGATGCTGCCATGAAAACCAGAACAGTGACCTGGGAGAGGCTAAAAACGAAATTTCTGTAGAGTTGGGGAATAACTCTTTAAAAAGCTTTAAATGATCCATTCCGTTCAAACCATTCAAATGTATTGTATGTAAAATGTTTGTCTAAGTAAAAAGCAATATTGAAGGAAATATTGATTTTAGGATCAGGGATCAAATATATGTATCACGGGGCTGTCAGTGTGTGGTCTGAGTGGCCAATACACCAGCTGTGTCTAAAAGAACCCAGAGGTCAAAGGTGAAGGTTCAGAGGTCGGCTCTCGATAACAAAGCCAATAAAGGATCAGGTGTGTGTGAGACTCAGCATTCATCCACTCTTCATTCTACATCTTCACAAATGTACACACACATACAAGCACACGCACACCCTCTCTTGTAGTTTGTCTTGGATCATCAGCGCTACCATAAAGGCGACAGTAAAGGCCGTATTTTCATCCCAAGCCTAACAGACGCACATGTAGACACACTGTTGGGACGTCCTCCAAGAATCTGTCTTTCTTTAATGACGCGCTGAGGCTGTGGACTATCAACTAGCAGAGGACAGAAAATACAAGACAGAGCTCTGTCCTTCAGGTGTTTGTCACCACTGCTGATACCCAGAGAAACTGTCTCTTCATTCTCACAACAGCGACAAATAGCTGAGGGGAGATGTTTCAAACAGTGTGACGTTGGGAATAGAAATAACCCATCAGCATGTTGGAAGTAACAAATCATTCAAATCGTCCCTACACCACAGAGGCTGAAGGAACTTCTCTTACTACTTATGATGAAGCTTCTTCTCATCCAACAAATGCTGACTAAAGCTAATTTTGTTTGGAAAGGCTCCTGCAGATGTGACTGGCGTCTGCACAGCTCAACACAACATAACTAGTTTAAGAGCCACTAATATAAAGGAATGTGGAAACAACACTAATTAAAAACAACTATTTAGTCTCTAATGTAGGTTTTTATTATTTATATTATTTCTATAATTATTGTTGTTCTATTTTGTTTAACTAAATGTCAATATTGATTACATATATTGTATGATTTTAATTATTACTATTATTGATGGCTTTGGTACACATTGGTCTCTATATATTATTATTTATTTAATTTAACACCCTATGTTTTGTCAATCACCTCCAGAGCACTTTGAATTGCATTTGACCAAACATTGTCTTCTACCATGCAGTCGGCACTTGCAGGAGAGCCCCCCCCCCCCCCCGGCCAAAGACAAAGAGAGCGACCTTTCTCTCTTTGTGTGGATGAGCTGTTCGTCTACGCTTGTAATGATTGGTCCGGTGGGCTGCTCCTGTCCCCGCCCAGGACTAAAGACGGAAGTTGATTGATGGATTGGTTTGTCCAATCCCTTTTGGGGTTTTGTATCTGCAGGGACCCGCTCTGGTAAAAGGGGGTCTCGATATTCCAGGGAGAGAGTCAGAGAGCGACAGCCAAAATCCAGCAGCACGCTGCTCTTTTTCCCCATTGACAAATGGCGGTGGTCGGATCGTTGGGCTCGGAGATTTGAGAGCTGTCCAGTGCTGAAAATGTGGACAGTTTCTGCTCCAGTCACCAGGAAGCCATTGTTAGTCTAAAAACCTATCCCCCCTCCAGCTGTAAACAGACAACAAAGTTCAGTGAGATCATAAAATCTCCGCTTTCCCTTCACAGTCTAGTTCACAGTTGGATCTGCTGTTTATGAATTAAAGCGAGAGCAAAGTAAAATGGGGACTGCAGCGCAGAAGTCCAATATATTTACTGCATTGTACAACACACTGAGTGACACTGAGCGAATCCAAATGAGCACATATTCAGGGCAATATCATCCTAAAGCCATTTGATCGTACACCTGGGCCTCTATAAGCCAGTGCTGATGTTATTTGCATTTATATAGTTCCATTCTGTTGGTTATTAACACTGTATAAGGGGAATTCACTCCATAATCACTGCAGTGACATATTAGAACAGGCACTTTCACACCATAGAGACCAATATCAAAGCCTGGCTGAGGATTACCTTTGGCTTCTTCTGAAAATACACAATCAGCGAGTCTCATAGCCGTGAACTGGAGAGAGAACCGCACATGTGTGATCAGCGGGGCTAAATTGTTGTCCCTGATTCATTTCAGTCTGAAAAAGTGTCCATTAGGGCTCCAGGTAATGGTTATTTCCATGTTTGAGCACAGTTTGCCAAAGACACGTCGATGTCGGCAAAATATTTTGCCTGATACCAAAATCTAAAGATATTCAACTGACAATGATATATCAAAGAAAAACAGCAAATATTTGTCCTTTTCACATGAAAAATTATTTGATTATTTCAAGAGTTGCTCATTAATTTTTCATACATCGATAAACTGGCTAATTGTTTGTGTTGTAATCTTCATTCAGATATTTTTTTGATCTGTTACGTAAAATGCAAAAAATAAGAAAACCTGATAATCAGTTTACTTTTGTGTCAGGCAAAGAAAAACAACAAATCTTCACAGTTAAGAGTCTGAAATAAGGGTACGTTTGGCATTTTTACTCGAGCAACTGCTTAAAATTGGCGCCAATTACTTTTCTGTAGATTGACTCATTGATTATTCCACCTATCTTTCTACTTCTACAGTATGTCATCCATTTAAAAGTACCTCACGTGACTCTTTTTAACTCCCGGCCTCCACTGATGCGAAGCGTCTCCTCGAATTGCAGACGGCTCGCAGCCAGACGTGATAAACAATACGGAGGCTGATTGAGTGCAGAGTGTGCAGCCGCAGACAGCGAGGCAGCTGAACTGCAGCTTGTACTCTATTTTAGAATCAGACCCTTTTGTTCCCCCCACAACCCGTCTCACTCTGGTTCCTCTCCTCGAAAAAGTGCAGTCGTCTACTTACACAGATGAAAACACAAGCATACACACAGCTACTGTATGCGTGCCGGCCCACTTGCCCCTTCCCAACAACACACACACACACACACACATACACACACAAAAAGACACACACACGTCTGAAGAGAATGAAAAATGCATGCTGTAAACTTTCAGCACGGTCTCTTAGCCTCATTCCTTCGTATTCTCCTCGCTCCTGCTCCCACATGCGCTACTTCCCGGTTATCATGCTCACACGCACTTCCTCCTCCTTCAACTGCATCCAGCTCGTAACGCAGGGTTGCCCTGTTACCCTTGTCCTGCTTTATGGCCCTGACACACAGCTGGTGGTGGGCGCTCTAACCAGGCCATAGAAGAATAGACTCAAACTCCTCCACACATGGAGCGGTGAATAGAAACAGAGCTGGGCTTTTTTGGGCTGCGGGGGCTCTCGTGATCTCAGACAATACAGCTCATTTGTCAAGGTGACCCAAACAGTTTTCCTCCTTCACTGTGTTTGTACATGCCAGCATTTGTTTACAGTGCATTACACTCATCAAAACCCGACTCTCAGAGATCCACCATCATGTCACTCTTTGTGTCATCCCTCATTTAATGTCAACAGGACCAAAGCAAAGTTAGTTTCACAAGGCAGACGAACATGAGGTGGTGTGATGTAAAGACAGAATCGTCTATGAAGCTGTCAGAGTACACCGGGATCAGTGATAACCCAGATTCTATAAGCAAAACCATCTATATTTAATGTCATGCCCAGGTGACGGGTCGGGAGGTGGCTCAATATAATGTCTGATTTTGGCAGATATTCAACAACATGTTGTTTGTTCAGCAGGAGACTGTGATTTACATAATGGATTTCACAAACACCTGTTCAAGTGTTCAGATCCGCTTCCACAACTGCACTCAACAGACTGCATCCTCCCACCCTTTCATTTCTATTACTTATTTGCATCTGTAAAGGGAGGAGTGTGTGTGTGGGGGGGGGGGGGGGGGGGGGCTGTGTGTGTGTGTGTGTGTGTATGTGTGTAGTCCAGGTATTACTCATATTGTGAGGACCTAAATCTGTTTCTATTTACATTGTGGGGACTGGGGGTTTATGGGGACTAAAAACAAGTCTCCACAATGTCCACAATTCGATTTTAAGGTATGTTAAGGTTTTAAGGTTAAGGTTAAGTTTAGGTCAGGTTTATGCTAAGGGAAGGTTAGGGTTAGGGTTAGGGGTTACCCTTAAGTTGTAACTATGGTTACGGTGGAATTCATAGACATAACATCACTTGAGATGTAAAAGACACAGAGACAAGGTTACTTTACATCACTTGGGATGTTAAGGAAACACAGACAAGGTTACTTGGTGAGTTATTATTTATGCATGTCCCTACATGGCTTGTAAATATAGACCAATATTAAAAGCTCTGACCTGGTAAATAATTAAAGATATCCCAAACGATGTGTGTGAGGCTGTGTGGCCATGCGAGGAGGGAGGCACAGATCGGTCCACGGGAAACACGTATTACTTACACTTAATGCATGTGCATGTGCATATAATTAGATATTGCGTGAATGGGCAGAGTTGGGAAAGGGGACTCTGAAATACCTTTAGATTGACCTGCGATCGTTTAGCTAAAGTGCATTGATGTAGCCAAGGAGCTGAGCCAGTTGGAATCCAGCAGCTGAGCGGGCAGTGGAGCTCCCCACCACCCGGTGACATGAGATGTATGACACACTGACCAAATGATTTGTCTCATAAAACATGCATAATCCTCCTGCTCTCACTCTTACCTTTCTGTGACAAGGCGAGGTGCGTCCTGATGGTGCAATCCTCTGGAATGCGAGAGAAGGCGCCTCGGTGCAGGTGCTCTCCAGAAAGAAAAGAGGCTCCCAGAGGATGCAGAGACGACAAACGACAAGAACAGGGGTGAAACAGCACTTTTGCGAAGGGGGAAGAAGAAAAAGAGACCGGCCCGAGTGTGTGTGCGCGCACGCAAGCGCAACCACTCCGCGTCCTGGAGTTTACGCGCTCCTTCTTCTCCTGCGTTATCCTCCGCTCACTGAGCAGCAGCAGCCTCTATGCGCCGTTCATCCTCACACACTGACAGACACACACACACACGCGTGCACCCACAACACAGCAAGGTGCTCCCTCCGCCCCCAAGCAGCAGAAGCAAAATCAGTTTGAACAAAGAGGCAAGCGGTGACAGGCAGACGGTTCCAGCGCCCCCATTCAAAGAGACGGGGGGACGGGGTGGTGGTGGTGGTGTGAGAGGGAGGGGGAGGGCTGGGGTGAAGGAGAGAGGGAGAGAGAGAGAGAGAGAAAGAGAGAGAGAGAGAGAGAGAGAGAGAGAGAGAGAGAGAGAGAGAGAGAGAGAGAGAGAGAGTGAGAGAGAGAGAGAGGGAGAGGGGTGGGGGGTGTACTTTGTGGGTGACCATAATCCGATTCACACATAAACCTCAAAGGTTGATCCGGTGTCTGTGAATTAAATTAGAATTTACATGAGATTATATATATAATGACAGTCTGACCATCAACTAAAACCTCCTTATGCCACCCATACACACACACACACACACATACACACACACACACACACAATACAAATCATGACCACTTGTTCAGTTCCCACAGACCAACCATCACACTGTCTTCATTAATCATTTTATATTTTATATCCATCCATCTATCCATCTATCTATCTATCTATCTATCTATCTATCTATCTATCTATCTATCTATCTATCTATCTATCTATCTATCTATCTATCTATCTATCTATCTATCTATCTATCTATCTATCTAGGACACATTGTTTCTGATGACAGATCTGACCAGAGGTGTCTGACCTGCAGGTTCATCCACACTGAATCCCCTCAATGATAAAGTGAAGAAGAGCAATCTACAATTAACTACAATCTTTATTTAAAGAAGGAGAAAACACTGCTCTTCAGCCAAATATTCTTCAAACCTGAACAACTTTATTTAGATTTTATTGGAGACGTCAAAGTTTCCACAGATGTTCATTAAGAGCCTGAATTTTGCAACGTATGAAGAGCGATAGACAAGACAAATATAAAGTTCAAGCCTTGGGTTTAAATCGCTTTAATGAAGACTTGGATCAACCGTATATATTTGACCGAATATATAATACTACAAGAGACTTTATGAGATGATTTCTCTGAACTTACAAATACTTAAAGCTGCAGTTAATGGGAACTGACACAAACAAATCATAGTGCTCTAATGGAGAGTGTTTTGGTAAAATAGAAGTTCCGCTTCAGTAGTAGTAGTAGTATATTAAATGTAATCTGGCATAAACATAATTGTCAATGGTGAGAGACAAATGTCATGTGTCTAAATGGAATATACTGGTTAAATGCCCCGGACTTTGCGATTCTTTGTATGTAGACCTAAAAAATTATTATTATATTCATGAAAGATAAATGATCAGAACTGAAGAGTTGGCAAAAAAATCCAAAAAAGAATACTGGTAACACTTAGTTCTCAAAACCAATTAACACAGCATTCGTCCATTCACAATTGGAATTTTGATAGAAAATATAAGAGCAGAAAAGCAATTTTAGAGCAAAACTTTTCACAAGTGCACAGAAGCAGTGTGAGGAGAAGAGCTGAGGCTGCAGGAGATCTGTGGAAGCAACAAAATATCTGAGTTTGAAGAGTTTGAGCACCAGCTAAGCAAATCTAAGTCCCAAGCAGGGACTACTTGAGTCAAAGCATCACAGAATCTGATTATGAAATTAAGAGGTCAAACTCTAAAACTGAAACACCAGCTCTTGAATACAGATATAGGGAAAGACATACTGATTGGTGATCGATAAGGGGGAGGTACAGTGAATTTATTGCTTAGGCTCTTCTCTGAACAGACGCCTGCTGTGGCTCAGATAAGAAATGAGGTTCATTCGAAACCAAACAATGGGCTGAGAGACACTAAAATATCTGTGGAGCTAAATACAACAACCTGTTGGTTGTGATTTCCTGTGGATCTGTAGCATTGAGGGTAAATAAGGGTTAAAATCTGATGTGAAGTCTGTCGACAGCGCTGTTACCTGAAGCCTGCAGTGTTTGAGACAAGGGAAAGCAGCTGAAACACTCACCAGTAAAGTGGTCGGAACTGCGATGCAGGTTCTTTTATAAACTCAGAAAACGCAGACACACAAGTGAAGGCATCCGTATAATACGATATACATCTTTATGCTGCGGTGTGTTTCTACTCATACGTCTGACACTGAGGGGATAAACAAGGTCGACTGCAGGGAGAGAGACTTGTTGTAATTCATCTGGAAATTGATCCTGTGGAAACGAAGCTGAGGCCATATCCCCTGTCCGCAGTTCCTCCGAGCAGTTTCCACTGCACAGAGGTCTACGGGAGTTTCCAATAACAAGTATCGATTCAGTCCATTACGGTTATTGAACGGCGTAGACTTACAGTTCGTCGTCATCTGACATAAACATTACAGACATTTGCGGACGTTGTTGGATTTTTCTTGTCGTGACCTCGAATCCACAGCGCCGACAATGATGTGAGTGCAAATATGAGATAAGTGTGGGTGTGGTTGACACAAAAGCCTTTTTTTTTCTGTCAGCAAATAAATCTGCAGAACCGAGCGACCAGGCGAGAAGCGTTACGTGTGACAGCCGGGCCTGAGCCAGCCAAACATCTTCCAGGCAAATTCACTCAGCCACCGAAACACCTCCCTGTGCTCCCGAAGTGCTTCACCATCACCACACGAAACACATTCTCCATTTGAATTTGGAACATTCAGAAAAGAAACCAAACAGTTTGATGTATGTTTAAGTCATGTTTAATCGTATTAAGTGTGTAAACATACGCAGTTGCATTTGGGTTAGTGTCTAATCCCGTTTCAAACATCACATCTTGGCTCAGTTTTGTTGGCGTTCAAACACAATGACAATGTTTTGTTATACTTTAATGAGACACAGAGGAAAATATATGCAGATTAGAGTCATTGGATCTCTCTCTCTCTCACACACTCTCGTACACACACACATTATCTTGAAAACAGGCACATTTACAGAGAGGTTATTTGACACAGGCAGACACACACAGAGAAGAGTTAGATTTATTCAGCTCTTGTTGCATGTCAGACCTTGGAACAAGACAGGAGGAGCGGGAGAGAGTTGCCGAAGCCCTGAACACAACTCTGAGAGTTTTACTGTGAAAGGCCTCGGGGAAGTGCTCCAGGGAACTTCATCTGAAACACCCAGACATCATCATCAATGCACCATAAAACCAATATTGCAGGATAAAGTTGTTTGGGCTTTGTTAAATCTTGATTTGCTCTGCAGCTATGGCACAGTGGGTGCTGTACTGACAGATAATTGTAAATTATGAATATTGATATACCTTTCACAGCAGGAAAGTGAAACTGCATATATCATTCTGTCCATGCCTGTTAGGAGATTAAATATTGAATTAAAGTTTTACACATACATACCGCACATACACACACACACAAACACACACACACACACACTCAGCCTTAATATGGGCTGTGACTTTTAGAAATGTCAGGCACCTCGCCAAACAGACAAAGAACGTCAATCACTCTCCAGCAAGGGAGCAGCCATCCACGCACAATGGAGAACACACAATACACAAGAGAGGCCGGGCGACGATGGTGACACAAATATTACTCCTGCAAAGCTATTACAGCGTCTTAACGGAAGCGAAAATAACGCCACCATGTAACACACCCTGCCCCGGGCTGGGAGCAGAGAGCGTGATGAGGCTTTCAGTAGCGTCATGATATCTCCACACTGGTTGAGATGTGACTGTGTGTGTTCAGGCGGCCATGTTTGCTTATTATTTGCAGGGCAGACTCATTCGCTGCTTCGTGGGGTTTGTATTTTATGGCATTGCTGTTAATGTGAGGAGATCAAACAAGCCAGTAACCAAAGCCACATAAAAAAAAGGGAAACAGGATATCTCCCATTAGAGAGAACTCTATGCTGGACTTTATGAACTCTGAGGAAGCAGTTGCTGAAACTTGGTTTTGCCACCACGCTGTGTTTAACACGCGTCTGAGCCAGAAGGCCCCATCTGGGCAGCAGTCGTGGAGGAAGTCGGGGAGACACTGGTGGGCCATGGTGTTAACTATGGAATGTCTCCACAGTGTTTGTCTGCCTGTCAGTCTGCCTGTGTTGGACGCTCCACCGCTTTGATCCAGACTGAAATATCTCAGCTGTAACTGAACTGATCGCCAGGAAGTTTGGTTCCAATATTCAATGTACTGAATTGACTTTGGTTATTCCCTTTACACCACCGTGAGGCTGACGTTTGAAGTTTGGAGTGAAATGACAAGCACCAGATGGATTATGACGACATTTTGTACAGAGTTGTAATGACAGTTTCTCCAGTTCTTTATTTTTATCTCCAGATCTGTGCAAAACTAATGAAGCTAAGTGAAAGTTCAGTCATAAGTACCCCCTCCTTATACGTTCCTCCGAAGTTACATGCCCCAGTTTCACTGTCTCTTCACTCCACCATCTCATTCTCTCTTTTCTCCATCCACAGCCTGACACAATCACCTGTAAGCTGTCAAAATGTTCCCTCTCCCTCCTGTCATTCAGCTGTTCAGTACAGCGATTAATAGATGACACACCTCCACCCCTGTACCACCTCAACCCCGGATACTAGGTCATCTCATTTCCGACCGTCCAATCAGAAGCCTTCATGTATTAACTTTGTGCGCCATCCCTCCAAGGGGAAAGTCTCCTTCATATCCAAGGCACATATTTCATGAGACTGCGTCCATGGCCTTCCTCTTCCTGTTTGGGCCCAAAACCCAGTGTCTGTTTCACGATATATTCAATTTCATCTGAAGTTAATTATTTTCTTTTGTTTATCTATAAGTTTCTCCTGATTGAGATGAACTTCCCATCAGTCTTGCTTGTACTTTGTGTTTTGCAACGACAACTAACCGACACTGTAAGTCAATTAACTTCACACATTTCACCTCAATCAGATTCAGACATCTGTGAGCCAATCATATGCTGCTCTCAGGTGTTAAAATCTTCTCCTTTATCTGTTTATTTATTTGTCTCCAATTTACCTAAACCCAATCTGCATGTCTTTGGACTTTGGCAGGAAGTCAACATAACCGAAAACCCATGCTGACATGAGGAGAACATGAAAACTCAGATTCAAGGGCTTTATACACTGCATGGTTTAATTTGCATTGCTTTACCTTCTCAATTCATATAAATCACGGAAGATTTCAGTGATACACACCGTGACAACCGAGCAAACTGCATCTGCTGATGAAAACTTGGAGATAAGAAGCACCTGAAATGTCATGTTGTCTTTTTATCAGCTAATCAATCAAATGAGCTGATGCATGTTAGTGGCATTAATGCCTGTAAAATGATTTTGATATTAAAATGGGGAAGGAAAGTATCTGTCAGAACTCCAAGACAAAGGAGCTCTTAGCAGCCTTAAATGAAAAAAGGTGAAAAAGTGTGACTAAACAAAAGATCACAGCAGCAGCAGTGGAGGGACTATCAGCAGACAAAGGACCAGGCAGTTGGGGGAAAGAAAAACAGAAACAAATTCCAAAATAAAAAAAACTGGTTTGACAGATTTTACAAATGTTTGATCTCAGGACAGAATGAGACTATTTTTGACAAAGCTGTTTTTGATCTTTGAAGTGTAGCGTTTCCTCGTCTAACAGATCAGCTGATGTGTGAGGGTTTTTAATTCAGGCTGGATGACAGCTTTACCAACCCTAACCCCAGCAACACACATTCAAAAATATATATATATATATATATATGCACACTCACGCAAAATAAGAAAAAAAACCTTTCACATGCTCAATTAAGCACTGATCTACCTTGGCAGTTAAAATTCAGGTCATGTGTGGAGGAGCAGCTGCGGTGTGTGTGTGTGTGTGTGTGTGTGTTTGTGTGTGTGTGTTTTGATGATGTTTCTACTCACATATATGTGTAACTCTGTACATCCTCATGCATGATTGGGGAGTGCAGATATGACTAAACTGATGTGCTATGTGTGTGTTTGTGTATGTCTATGTGTGTGTGGGTGTGTGTGTGTGTGTGTGTGTGTGTGTGTGTGTGTGTGTGTGTGTGTGTGTGTGTGTGTGTGTGTGTGTGTGTGTGTGTTTGTGTGTGTGTGTGTGTATGCGTCCCTAATGAGCTCTTCTGTGCAGCAGCTGTGGTCTGGGTCACACTCAGCCCTCGTCTTTCTCCACCTCCTGTTTAGTGTCTGCGGCAGTCGCTTTCTTCACAGCAGCAAATCAAAACCATCCAGCTTTGAAAACAGGAAGCTCTGTTGTCAAAGCTTTTGGTCAAAGCTGTCCTTCTCACACATGTGAAGAGAGAGCGAAGACACTCACGCACAGATATAAACACACACACACACACACATAGAGAGGGCAGGTTTATTATGTTCATTAGCATCGCACCAAAAATACGACGTTAAAAAGATATTCCAAGAGAATAGCAAAACAAATCTTACATGTACCATCACTAAACTCTACCTTAACTCTTCCTTAACTCTTCTTTGCTATGCCCCATTTTGCTGGAACTTACTTTCCAGTTTACAGTTAAAGGAATAGCAAGCAGTAGAGTGCATACCTCTACCAATGCCCAGCATTCCCCTTGTGAACCACAATTATTTTTTTTACTAAATCCGGATTTTTATTTCCATCCCCACCAAATTGCACATGCTCATTCAAATCTTACATGTACCATCACTAAACTCTACCTTAACTCTTCCTTAACTCTTCTTTGCTATGCCCCATTTTGCTGGAACTTACTTTCCAGTTTACAGTTAAAGGAATAGCAAGCAGTAGAGTGCATACCTCTACCAATGCCCAGCATTCCCCTTGAGAACCACAATTATTTTTTACTAAATCCGGATTTTTATTTCCATCCCCACCAAATTGCACATGCTCATTCATATCAGTAGTAGAAGTTTCATGGTCATATGACCAGTAGTTTTTGTGCTGTCCTGCTAATTCAGAAAAGAACACCAACCTTGGAAGATGTAATAACTCTACTTTGCTGGATCACTGTAAGTTATTATTACATTACATGTCATTTAGCTGACGCTTTTGTCCAAAGCGACTTACATTTTTAGTACACTCAACATTTATGAGGGGCCATTTAGGGGTTCAGTATCTTGCCAAGGACACTTAGGCATGCAGATGGGAAAGAGTGGGATTTGAACCAGCAACCTTCTTGTTGCAGAGCACCCACTCTATCCCCTAGGCCACACTCTCCTACATTCTACAGTTATTATACTTTACACGTTGTAAGCTCTTATTTCTGTAGATTTAACCATCATTTCTACCAGTGCCTGTTCCACCAGTTCTAGTGAAGTTACAGCATTTCAAGATCTCAGCAGGTATTTTTGGAAAGTGGAGTGTTACAATAACTGATAGGTCCGACCGCCAGAACCAAAGTTGTGATAAACAATCGTTTTCCTTTATCTCTATTTTAAAGAGGCACTGATTTGTTATTTGATTTAGCATTTCCAGAAAGTTGGAGGGTTCATGAAATACAGTAGCAGTAGAGAGAGATCTCCTGAATATTAGTAGAGGTGTTAAGTAACAAATCGAATCTGATCACTGAACAGATCTGCAGCTTTTGAATCAAACCTAGCAGTTTGAATCATCCGTGAATAGAAGTTTGAACAGATCTGTACTCTCACTGTCGTCTGCAGTGAAGCACACAGAGAGCTTTACTTGTCATAGGACAAAGTGACTTTGAACAAAATATTTTGAATCAGCAAAATAATTAGCAATTTACACCTCTAGACCCCAGCAGTGAGTTACAGAAACACCCTTCTCCCCTTCGACTGACAGTAAACATATGAAATGTGCAGTACATATACTGTAGGAAAAAATATCCAGAAAAGATCCTAGAAATCTTTCAAAATATCTATTATTGAATATGTTTTTCTCTTAATCATCTCTGTGAATTCTTATTATGCAAAAGTAACACTGCTCGGTAATACACTCTTAGTCCTCTGCATCATAAATGCTACTTCTTACTGGTCTGGAACAAAAGGCTGTTGAAGTATCTGTGCAACCTATAATGATGATCTCAAAGCTGTGGAGGCTGAGTTAAGGGCATCTCGACAAACTTGTCTGTAGCTACCGAAGCATGCACACGGAAATGATTGAAACTAACTCAAAGTAGCTTTAAGAGATAAAAGCCTACCGCAGCCACAAGAGGGCAGTAGATTAGAAGACTGATACA
The DNA here is from genome assembly GCF_949316205.1 of Platichthys flesus. Lineage (NCBI taxonomy): Eukaryota > Metazoa > Chordata > Actinopteri > Pleuronectiformes > Pleuronectidae > Platichthys > Platichthys flesus. Next base: position 12,373,767 of record NC_084958.1, on the reverse strand, counting down.
GTCATACAGTATCAGATCTTTTATTGGACTAAAGCCTCGTAAGTATACACTTACCACCCAGACTTCACTCCTCTGGTTTGTAAAGCAATCTCTCTGTTATAGATTACAAATCTCAATCCCACAATGACATCACTATGAAATCATCAGGGCTATTTTCTCAGACTTTCTCAGATGTTATATATATAGTATATATGTATATATATGTATAGTATAGTATAGTATAGTATAGTATAGTATAGTGTGGTGTCTTGTGGTAGTTATAGCATCGCATAGCATGAAAGAGGAGTCTTTACTCAACTCTAACCTGCTGTTCTTTATCTCCTCTCTTCTCCTCCACACATCACTACTCCTCTCCTCTGTCCTGTAACTCAGTTGTATTCTATTGTAACTCCACACGTGAAACGAGCTTGTTTCATAAGAGGCTGAGCTGTAAATGTCTCCATTGCTGCAGGTGTGACTTGCTCTTGGTGGCCTGATAACAGAGAACATTTCAGTCTTATTGCCTCACTCAGCCTCCTTGACACGGAGGGGAAACTGCCTAAATGATCAATCTGCAGACTCACTCCTTAACCTACTTTACTCTGGTTTTAACACGGTTTCATCAGCCAGGTCGTCCTTCGGTTTTTTCTTCCAGCCCCCTTCAGGCAAGTTGCTTGAAAAGATGCTCCACTTTCTTTCTGCATCAATTGATGACGCTTCACTGTGACTATATTTCATAACAGAGCAAACATCTCCTGTGAAGCCGTTCATAATGCCCCGTCCCCGTCCGCTATCAGCTTTCTCTCTGCTGCTTCCCCCTGAAATGAAAAAAATGGAGCGTAGCTATTTCCATCCAAACACGGCATGCTGTGCACAGAAATGCATGTAATTCATTGTTAAGGCAGGCAGCTTTTGGCTTCAGCCCAGAAGTGAAAAAGCAAATCACATCAAATTATAAAAGAATAACCATAACAGAGTGGTTGTGGAGACTGAGCTGTAATGCCCAGCAGACCTGTGAGCTCAGGGGGATAATGCTGAAATAAATTGGATAATTTCACAGTGTTTAGCTTTGAGAAATAAGACCCCTTCTCCCAAACCTGTAAATTAACTCTGAAAACTTATAATACATATATATATATATATATATATATATATGTATATGTGTGTGTGAATTAATATGTATGTATGTATGTGTATATGGGTGTATATATATATATATACACAGTATATACATGTGTGTGTGTGTGTGTGTGTGTGTGTGTGTGTGTGTGTGTGTGCGTGTATGTGTGTGTGAATGTGTGTCGACACTACACACCCACATTTAGCGCCTCTCTAATGAAAATCCATCTGTTTGTTTTTCCTAAACACAAACATCTTGTCAGAACATTAACCCAGCGTGAATCCAGCATATTTCCTAAAGAACATAATTCCATTCCAAACATTGTGCATCTTGGAGACACACAATAATCTAAGATAGGAGGTGCCAGTTACCAGCCAGCTCAACCCAATATGGCGCCGGAGGGGAGAATAAGAAATGGCTTTTAGGAGATACAGGATGTGGCTCTCACAGGTGAGCGATACTATAAACGTGATCTTATATAATATGATGCATCGTTGTAGCTATACGAAATTGTATCAAATAATATCACAATAACTTTGAATGTGTGCAAAACTAAAATGCAACATATGTACATGTACACTCTTTTGAACACATGACTTTTACTTGAAGTGCAGTATGTTTACAGTCTGTAAATAATGTCTTCTTGAGTTAAATAACTGAACTTTCCCCCCTCCACTATTTATTTGACAGCTTTAATAACTATTTATTGTAGATGAACAATTTTTTACAATGGATCGTGAAACACGCTTTTAAAGTACGACACAATTTAAGATTGAATCAGCTGTTTCAAAACTTCAGGGCTTCAGGCATTTTATAAAAAGCAATATAGATTTGGGGTCACACCGACCCAAGAGTAATCTTTTTCCCTCTAAACCTCTCGCAAGGTTTCATTTCGGTAAAAAACAAACCTCTACACTGTGCTCTCCTCTCCTTCCTGCTCTTTTCTTTGTTTTTGTATTTGTGCATTTGAACGCTTGAACCTTTCATCATGAACAGATTTGAACTCAACTCATAATAACATAAGACTCTCATCCCTCAGTCAGTGTAACATCCTGAACTTGGGCTGAGTGATACACAGTTTGTTTGACTCCACTTTCAGTGTGCAGCTGACTGACAGTTCCAGGTCACAGCATGTTTACCATTGTAATCAAACAGCTGTGTTTGTTGATAATCTTTTTACTATAATCCGGATCAATGAGATTATGTTTGGGTTTCTTGCACCTATAGGCACTTGCTTAAGTTTCACATATGGTGCAAGCCAGCTCTGTGTTGGCACTCTACAATCAAATACAGGCTCTTGTTATATAATCGGGTTCCTTGAACCTGAAATAACTGATCGTCAGTAACAACAACATTACTTGTTTGCTGCTGTGATTCTGCAGAACTTGCAGACGTAAGACCAATATTCACTTATTTTATCTCTATTTTATTCTCCACCAACTCCCGGAATAGTCCTTGTTAGCTGTTTCCTCTTGTTTCCAGGACTTATCTCCATATTTATTTGCATACAGACAGGAGATTGATATTAATACTGTCTCCGCCAGAGGGCAAATTAGGAGACTACCAAAATGTCAAACGATTCACTCTCAAATTTGTCCTTCATGCCTCATTGTCATTCTGAGCAACCATTTGTCCAGAAAAATTCTGTCATCTCACTCCTCTGCTTGTGTTTCAGGGTGTGTGTGTGTGTGTGTGTGAGAGGTTGTGTGTGTTAGTGTGTATTATTCAGACAGGCCTGTAAATCCTTCAGGAGCAGAATTGCTTCACACTACTGTTTTTTGTCCTTGGCAGAATGTTCGGACACCTTAAAGCAGAGGAACAGTACGTACACATTTATTCCTATATTGTATTGATTTTTTAAGTTTGAATATCGCATACACACACACACACACACACACACACACACACACTCACACCAAGCCAGCTGGCAAACAGTCCCATTGATCACAGAGCGAGGCTGCTCTTTAACCTCCTGGGTAAAAAAGAGTCTAATTGAAACCGCAGCAGCCTCAGGAGAGCTGAACTGTGACATTCACTGAGTCCTGATTTCAGGTTGCCTCCGTTTGCCCTCTGCCTGCTCACTCCGCAGCACTATGCCACTAATGGTCTCATCACTGCAATGCAACTGCGACTGCTCCACACATCCGCAGCTCCCTTCTTCCCCGCTCCGTGCTGTCACTTCTGCACCAATGTTTCGGAGGAACTTTGTTGAAGGGCACCGAGCTGCTGTTGCTTGTCCTCGGTTACAGAACGACTCCTCGGTCCTTCCACTCTTAACCAAGCAGGAGTGTTTTAATGTTTTTCATCTTTCTCATCAGACTCAATACAACTTCACACCAGGGCAGAGGGAAAGGGGGGGAAACACAGGATGACGTGGCAGCTCAGACAGTGATGTTATAGGGCCATCTAGTGGATACATTTGGTGTCACATAAAGCTTAACATCCAAAGTGACCAACGTATTCATCCATCATCCATCCATTCTCTACCCCCGATCACCCTCTGACGGTCCCGGTGGGTCACTGCACTCAAAAAAAGAATTATGCTTAAACGGTGACTTTATGTATTTCAATTACATATTAAATATCCTTGTAACTTATTAGTATTTGATTTATTCACACAAACCCAACATGACAGAAAAACACTTCATTAATGGGACCCTTTTTCATTTTATATGTATTTGAAATACACAAAGTCAAAATGGTTTTTGATCTTTTTAGTGAGGCAGGACACACCCTGGACAGGTGGTCAGCGTATCGCAGCGTCAGAGACAAACAACCAAACTGGGAGTCGAACCAGGAAAGTGGTGGTCAGGAGTGACAGAGAAGACAGTTTGTTTAAGACATACAATAAAAGACACAAAAAAAATATGAAACTGACAGAGGCAAAGGAAAACAAATATGAAGCAGATGTGACAACATTGTGAAACACGAATGGAGATGTTTTATTTTGAAAGTTTCAACTTATTTACAGTAGCTACTATACAAGTTGTATTCAGTGGAGGGAAGTAAAGTGAATGTATTCTACCTATTGTTTTCAAAGTAAAACAGGAAAGGGCTGTAGGCCACTCTGAGATTTTCATAGAAAACAATATATTAATTTAAACAATATGTTGACTAAATTAACCAACAGTGTAATTGAGTCCACCTTCAACTACAGCAATAAAATGCCACTTATATTAATATACATTGCAAGTATTGCATTTTTTTGAAGAGCTTAATTTAGCATTTATAAAGTTTGCAATTGCTACTTTTACGTTAGTAAGAAATTAAATACACCCTGCATTGTATGGTGTAATGTTATGGATTATGATTATGGATAAAAGGCACGTCCTTGTACGTTACTATCATGTGTATATTTTGTTTTCATGAATAAAACAGTGGTTGTTTCCTTCGCATTCAGAGATACAAATCTATTATAAGCATAATGCAAAAATCCTCCAGTCAATGCTGAACAATGCTCATGACTGTCTACATCTTATATTAGAAATTTTAAATTTAAAAGAAGCAGGTCGGATAATCTCAAAGATTTTCTTTTCATAAATGGAGTCAAAGGTTACAAATCTGCATCTGCCATGGGTTCTTCTCAGGCTGAGGCCTCATTCAAGATTCAAGATTCAAGATTCAAGATTCAAGATTCAAGATTCAAGATTCAAGATTCAAGAGTTTATTATCAAATGCACAACAATAATATGAAGCAGTCGCTGGTAATGCTTGAGTCAAGGCTCTCTTCTAGCAATGCTCAAGTAATTACAACCAAAAAAAAACTAATTTGAATAAAATAGTATAAAATAGAATATCAAAAATTTAAAAAATAAGTAAAATATATACATCTAAATATATATATACAGCTGAAGAAAAAACAATAGTGAAATTATGTGCAATAGTGCAAATATGCCACGGTGCTGGTTTAGTGGAGTTATTGCAGTCTTATGGCCTGGGGCATGAAACTGTCTCTGAGCCTGGTAGAAATCGGTTTGATCCGTTTTGTGTAGTCCTGCTAACAAGTAAACAAAATAACATAAAGGGATGAAAACATAAATTCCCTGGTGGAGGTGAATATCTGAAAGTCTAAAATGAGAACCTCGGGCTCTTCTCTGCTGTTCACATTCTGACCAACAGGGGTCGCCCCCTGCCTCTGCAGCTGCCTCCTGTGAGTCTCTTCAGTTTGAGCTGCAGTTCTCCTCCATTCATCAGCCTTCTTTTATTCACACTGACAAAAGAGACATCAAATAGGGCGGTGTGGGAAAACACAACAATGCATTTCACAACACAGACTCTGGCTAATATATGCAAAGTGGGAATAAAGCGAGTCTGTGTGTGTCTGTATTTGTGTGTCTGTGTGTGTATTGTAAATTATTTATCTCTAGTTTGCTTTGAATTTTATTGAATTTTCTGAGACTGCAAAATATCAAAGTTCAAATGATTTAAATGTTTCTAAGCTAACCAAAATCTGAAACGAAAAATAACTGAAATCTTCAATATTTTGAATTTGTTCCAGCAGAGACATGTGGAGACCAGCACCTGAGCAGCCAGTGATTTGGTTTTCTTGCACCGAAATCCAAACTGCTTTTGCTCACTGCCATTTCTGTCAGCGTCACAGGACCTGCACCCACATTCGGTAAAATGAACCTGAAATGATTTGTCTCTCTCCTGGTTGGCTGCTCGCTGTTTCCCACCCAAATCAAAAGGGGCGAGTCGTGGGAGGTCATGTCTGGCCACCCCTCAGGAGAATAACGGGGTCTCTGTCTGCCCCCCAAACCGCCAACGGTTCTCCATGGTCCCTATGGCAACAGCCAAGGGCCCTGGAAGGCCCCCAGACTGGAGCGTCCGAGCAGATGCCCATAATTAACGTTGTTATATGGAGGTGTCAGTCCTGCCAGTCTGCCTTACATGGAGACAGACCCTCTCCCAGACCTGTCAGAGGCCCAGAGGGCTGGGTGAAAAATGACTGCCCTGCGGTGTGTGTGTGTGAGTTGGATTGGGGGGTAGGTAGCGTCTGCCCACCAGTGTCTGCCCAGTAAAAACATGACTGACCATCACACAGTGGCACAATGATCTTTTTACTTATAGGACCAGCTTCCTCCAGAATAAACTCTTAACGAAAACAGTAGAGTGACATTTAGTGTCACTTCACAGTATTCTTTCATTCTTTAAATGTTAACTGCACTAAATTTGATTTTCCTGAGTCACACTCATTTAAACTCATCAGTACGTCTCTTCATATCCTAAAGTTACCTCTGTGTATAGATGTTGAGGTAAGGTTCTGGCTGACATGCTGTCGTGACACAGACTGACCGGGTGTCTGGCTCACACGGTTGGCTGAGGATGAGATTGCGTCTCATCCTCACATGTGTCCGACCTAAAGACACAGAGGGGCCATTTCAGAAATCTCCATAAAGTACTGAAACAACCAGACCTTGATAAAAACGGAGCAGACGTTCATCATTTCTAATGCTGAAGAGGTGTTGTTGCTCCCGAAACATCATTGACCAATGTGAATTCAGGAGAAGCTGGTCACTGATAAAATCAAGGCAAATTATCATTACCCTTGCAAATTGTTTCAGCCCCACTTATCTATCATTTAACCACAGTATCTTTCTGAATAGAATTGAATATGTTGTTGATATTTGTGAAATCATTTCTCAACAGCCATAGACCTAAACTGGATTGATATAACCTCATGTAATCTGTGATCTGCTTCTTCTCTGAGACAACCGGTGAACAACCTCCAGAGGAAGTTAAAAAAGTGGACAGAGAGTTACAGTGGATCAGGAGGTCATCCACTAACCAGAAAGGCTGCGGTTTGATCCCACTCTCTGCTATTCCATGTGCCACTTTGTCATTGGCCAAGACATTAAACCCCAAAGTCGGCTGTGCCGGCAGTGTGTGAGTGATGTGATGTGTGATTGAGAAAGTGCTGCACTTAGATGCAATGTATGATTGTGTGTGTTTGAAGGGATGAATGGCATCTGTGCTTTGAGTGGAAGTACAGACATTAACCATTTAACAAACTTTACTATATTCTGCTGCTATAGTTTTTCAAAAATCTATAAATAAATTCACTAAGAGTTGTAAACCTGCCTGTGACGGACGTGCACCTGCTGTCAAACTGTGTTATCAAGAATTTATTAAAATATTTATGATCTAGTTCTGGATGCTTCATAAGTCTGATGAGACACTGAACGTGTCCTTACAAGTATTACATTGCACATTGATTATAAACAAAAGGTTTAAACTAAAGTGCCTGTTTGCAGATTGAAGCGATAACAATTGAACCAAAACCGTCATCTGATTTTCTTTGTTCATAAACCAGCTTCAAAACCACAGAGTAGATCAAAACACCACTGCAGTGTCCTGCTCCCACAGGTCAACTGATCAGGGCTGATTGGGTTACAGACACATCCGTCCGCCGTCCTGCACGTGACACCGAAGGTCACCAAATGCACTGTCCACGAGCGGCCGAGTTCATCAACAGCCCCGTGTGGTCACCGGCACGCTCGTGCTGCGGCTCACCGAGGGCCGGAGGGGGTGGGGGGGGGGGGTCAGGACATCACCTCACCTCTGACCTGGCCGGCCCTCTTTGTCGTCATTACATAATAAGATGTTTCCTTCCACACTGATGAATCTGTTTCTGCAGCAGGACCACAGAGAGTGTGTGTAGGTGAAAATGTCTTTATGAGGTTGTTCAGCCTTTAAAGCCAAAGTGAAGTGGTCTGTAAAAGCGAGGCTATTGAACGAGTATATGGGCTTGTAAATGTGGAACAATAGTGAAGCTGCACGGCGGTTCAGGGGCCGTTTCATTTCATTTCTGTTGTATTTTAACTAGACTATATGTTCAGTCTAGTTGAGACGTTGTCGAAATCTGCCAATTTCTCACTGCTTAAATACAATAAATGGCATTTGCAGCACAGCAACAAAGGATCGTAAATGATGTCACACAATGTAAAGTGTGTTTCAAAAAATATGACGAGGTGAAGTAGGATAATCGTGGGAGAAACTTCCTGATATGTGAAACTCTGCATGAAGAAGCAGAAGCAGAAGCATGGAGAATAGAATCGTGAGTATTCCCTCGGGGGTCGTGGGATCAGGGAGCCAGACACTGTTTTGTGGGACCTCAAATGCAGGAACACGGGGAGGTGGGAGAGGGCTGTCTGGGGCTGAACCAGCCAATTATACCCTGGCTAGACACATCGCACTTACATGGCACATACATGTGAGAATCTGCTGCTGAAGTGACACAGCTCGCACACACAGACACCTGCCGTTGGCTGAAACGACAGCGTGAAGTCGAAAAGGATATGAACCTGATTCACACCATTTCTATTTACATGTTGTTAAGTACAATTATATGAATAGACCACAAGAAAGGTATCACTTTGAAAGCAGGTTGAGCTGCACTGACATAGAGCAAAGAGGGCTAATATTAAGGTCTGGTGTAAATATGTGTTTTTAAGGCTTTTGATATGATCAATGATGGTTTATAGTTAATATCATGAATGAAACGTAGCAGTCAATAAAGATATTTTATTTTGAAATGTTCAACTTGTTAACAGTATCTAACTCACAACATTTACTCTGTGAAGGGAAGTAAAACCTATTTATTCAATTTACGATATGTTTCAGAATAAAGTGCTGGAGGCTACTCTGACATTTTTCATTGGTTATTCTGGATTATTTATTTACCTTGGCTATAGTAGCTAGAGACCATACAATGCCACATATAAGATTGTGATGCACAGTTACCAGTAGGGTATATGTGAGAAGTGAACCTCGAAACTTGCTATATATTAACATGTTGATTGTTTGAAAGATTGTTGAGTGAAGGATATTGTGTAGACAACATCACAATAATTGGCTGTAAACACATGCATCACAACAACAGCTTGAATGAAAGACCAGGGTGTGTGTGTGTGAATTTTTTAGCATAACAGAAAAAATCCTTCAAAACTCTTCAACTTTAACTTTGTTGTCCTGTGAGGGAAATTTATCTTGCAACCCAGAAACTAAAACAAACATAAATGCGATCATAAGATACATTTAACAAATATAAAGAATAAGTGTTATCAAAATATCTACATGATAGAACCGTTAGCTTAAACTTCCAAAATAGAGCTGTCACACAAGTATTATTACATATAGATTTCACATTTATTTTCACTGGAGGTCAAAGCAAATGTTATAGTCAGAGATTATGTTCAACAGCCCATTGATACAAATTAAGCAACTAAATGGAGTTAGAATTTGTATAGATGCAATACTGTAGTGATTAAGACAGACATTATTCCTTAGATATATACGTTATTATTAAGATTAAGATTAAGATTCGTATATTTATATCAAACACATGCACAGACATGCACAACACACTCATGCAATGGTAGGTAAATGTATCCTCTGCATTTAACCCATCTGGTGCAGGACACACAGAGCAGTGAGCAGCCATGTACAGCGCCCGGGGAGCAGATGTTGGGGGAGTAAGGTGCCTTGCTCAGGGGCACTAGACAGGGTAGGGAGAATTCTCTTGGATTTTTGGACAGATCAATCCAGGTTCGTCTTTTGTTGTCTCTCCGTGGAGTCGAACCAGAGACGAACCAGAGACCTTTTTTGCCCAAAGTCCAAGTTTCTACCACTAGACCACCATATAAAAACCATGTTGAAATATCCTGAAGTTGAAAAAGAATATGCAAAAAAACTTTAATTTTTTCTCGTGTCCGTTTATTCCCAGCAAAGATTTTACATTCTAGTCACTGTTGGCTGCATGAGTTTCAATGTAAAGACGAAAAGCTGAGAAACTTAATCTGTAAAAATAATGTTGAGAACAAAATGTTTGTATGATAAGGTTATATATGAAATAAAAGTTAAATTGATAATGCTTCAACAATAAAGCTGACAACACTTGTATATACATCTTATGTATATATAGATAGACAGATAGAGAGAGAGAGAGATACTGTATAAGCGATATATATATATATATATCCACCTGTCTGTCTCTATTGATAACTCTCTATCTATCGCTCTATCTCTTTATCTATATATCTATCTTTGAATCTCACTCTCTCTCTCTCTCTCTCTATCTCTCTATCTCTCTATCCATCTATCTATCTATCTATCTATCTATCTATCTATCTATCTATCTATCTATCTATCTATCTATCTATCTATCTATCTATCTATCTATCTATCTATCTATCTATCTAACCTTCCATCTCTCTCTATCTCTGTCTGGGCAGCAGCTGCATTTGAATAGAAGGTGACAAACTCTCCCACGGCGGGGAGCGCGCAGGCCTTTTTGGCATTAGCCACGCGGCACGCCTCGCATAGTAATGGTGGCTCGCGCATTGAGCTTGAACTTGACCGCAGGAATGCGGCTCGTGGGAACGCGGGCCCCGGGGTGCCCTCCTCCATTCAGGGCGCACAGGTCGGTGTCAGCTCTGATTATCATAAAACCCAGCCTGCTTCGAATGGAGGCAGCAGGGCTCAGACTGGCTGCGGCTCTTTCACACCAGGCCGAGGAGGAATGAACAGGTCTCTGCTGCGGTAAGAAGTTCACTCTGGATTCACTCTTTCACACGCGTTCGCTGCAGCTCTTCTCTCCTGTGTGCACAGCCTCTACAGTTTTTAACTCTGAATGTTGGCAGGTGGACGTTAGATATTCTTGGTTTTGTTTATTGTCTTAAATATAGTGTTTTATGTCCCTTAAACTTAAACAAGTCCAGGTCTGCTTAATTTGTATTCTGCTTTTTATTTTATTTTGGAATTTTACCATGACAGCTAATCATCGTTCTTATGAGAATGTGACATTATGATTAAAACATAGATCCAGTTTCTTAAACCCATTTCCAAACTTTCAATGTTTCTAATGTTTGACTAAAATAATTTGACCTCAATGAGAATAATGTGAATAACAAGTGTGAACATTTTATGGCTAATTTGATTTCTCAATCTAATGCAATTAACCTTTTAATACATTGACTGTATTATTCACATAACATACTTAGGTCCACAAGGTGCCTTAACACTCACTGGGCATTAATTAATCCATTTCTTAGGCTGTTTTTTCCTTTGTTGAAAATTATAGTGTAAGTTTAAGAATCTTGAGTTTAAGTTTAAGAATTTTAGACATTTTCAGAGACTAAATTCTTCAAGTTAATTTCCTTTATAAATGTATTTTATTATTTTCCATTATAAACAGTTGAAAATTATTTTTATAAACCTTTATTTGATTTATTATTATCTAATTTTTTAGATAAGTGCCTGTCTCCTGTCATCTCAACCTTCAATAACACAATCAGAATGATTGTAAAATGACAATGTACATGTTTTGAGTCATTGGTAAATTAGTGCAGGCCTGTTCTCCTTTATATTTCAAAACTCAGCAATAAACCTAATTTATTCATCTGCAAATATAAAAACTAAATGTCCTTTGAAATCAATTTTTAGGGCATAAAACATTGATTTGAGCCTGGACTTTTATGCCTTCTCCTTTTAGTGGACCAAAACTAAAATACTGGGAAAATGCCACTCTTAATAAAAGATTAGATTAGCAGATAGTGGTTACTGTAAATCCTTGTGTATTTCTTTGGAAAGTGGATTGAGTGTAAAATGAGGCCTGTGAGTTTTAAAGTGTGACATCAACACTAATACTGTACACAGAAGAGAAACAGCCTCTAAATAAGTTTAAAGCTTTTACTGATTTTTCTAATTCAATTTGATTTAACATTTAATTCATGAGTAAGACACTATGTTAAAAAAAAACATAAATACACAGAGTGACGGATGATGGAAAAATAATAAGGTGGTTATTTCCTTTTCTTAAACATTTAATGTTCCTAAGTATGTTTTGACACTGTCATAATATGTCATACATTAAGTTAGAAAATATAATCTTAAATCCCAATGATTGAAAAAGTTACAATTCTAAGAAAACAAATTTAAAGAGAAAAAGTTTTCCATCATAGAATTAATCTGAATAAAAGAGATTAATTCTAAGTGTGATCCACTTTATTCTCAGTGAACGTGTTCAAATGTGTTAAAGAATATATCTCAACTCCTTTCCAGACACTTTGAATTAACCCTGTAATATGCTTTAAATGAAATATGCTATTATTCTACAGTGGGAAAATCTTCTGATCCAGTATTGGGTGTAAAGTGGAAGTAGCAAAAGTGTGAGTCAATCAAAACATGAGGAGTTGCTTAATCAAAACATCAAACATCAATATAAGTTAAATAAGTATAAACTAATAATTCAAATCTCCATATTTCACTACTTTCTGTTTACACAGTGAGGAGACTGACTAGAAAGCAGTTTTTGTTGTTTGCACAGTATATTGAATTTGAATCTTATTTTTCATTCAGGCAAAAAACGTAACATACTTTAAAATGTGATCCAAGAAGCAGAAGGACTTCATAAAACAGTGGGAAGGACACTTTTTAAAAATAACCGATACAGTATTAAAATGTAAACTTTATCAAAAACAACATGTCAACCTCACAGGGTTGGGTGAAAAAAGCATGCATTCATTTTTTAAATAATTAAAATCATCTGTAGAAACTATTGTGTTAAATAAAAGAATGAGAACAGTTATAAATATAATGGAAATTAAAAGTCATGCACTTTTCATCTGGGTTTTATTAGCCATTTATATTAGTTTGTTTGTGCAAAAATATTTTCTTCTACCACTTCTACGAATAATAATAATAATTATAAGGTAATAATAGGAATAAGAATGATAAGAATGAGAATAATGTTTTGACAGCATAATTACAAAGTTTCAATTCGATTTGCCCTTTCAAATTTCAACTCTTTATTTCAATGTCAGTTTCAACAGGTGAACTTGTGTGATAACTTATTATATTCTACTGTAATGTAGTGTGTTAATTAATATTAGCTTATTCACATGCTGTTTTGTACATATAAGAACAGAAAAGCTGCTTTCTAATTATTACTTGAGTTTCTTTAAGCCACTCTTTTATCTAAACTTTTAAATAACTAACCCTTTTATCATTAAATATTATTATTTTTCATTCCATGAACGAGACGATTGGCCATTGAATTATGTATTTCAATATATACGATTTTCAGTAAATATACAGCTGTCTACAGCAGAATCAGATGTGGGTTTCTCACCATCATCAACTGCACATATATATTTTAATCTGCAAGTAGTCACATACAAGCTTCTCGCATTAAAATACATATCCTTCAAAAACAAACATACAGTGACTGTACAGAAAACAGCTTTTACGGGGCGATCTCGTTTCTCCTTCTCACCAAGGTGTGTCGCTGTTTCCCGCTGTGCTGGCTGCTCCTCCACTGTACTTGAATGTATGTCTTTTGGTTTCCTCATGTGGCTTTTTTAAAACGAGGCAGGAGCCTGCAGCTCAAAACAATTTATAATTTCTGCTTCCTCTACAAACGGCCACAAACTGTGGGTGTGCAGGAGAGAAACAGCCAATTGCATCTAAGGTAATAATGCATTTATTATTGCGATGTAAATAACACAGGCTGGCTTCTTATCGGTCGAGTATAAACAGGCTGTAAACCTCCTCCTGTACACCCAGCATGCCTTGCTGTAAAGTAGCTGCACATATCACACTGTGCACTGGATTATTCTCCTCTATATATTTTATATCACAGGCTGAATCTGCAGCACATATATGCAGTAGTAAAACAAAACAGCAGCTATACACCATTTCCTGCGAGGTCCTTTATGCATCCACTGGGTGTATTGAGACATGATCACATGACCTATCCTGGAAGAGGAATAAACTGTGTCTTCTTCTTTTGGGTGCATAAAAAGCTTTGCTTTAGAACCAGTAAATCCTTAATAAATACAGATTTTTCAATACAAATCTTTTAGTCTATAGAAAATAGTCTTTAACTCCATTAATCCATAATTGTGACATGAATATTAGAGATATCCTTCATCGCCCCACACATTGTTGGGACTCTATATAATTAGTGTGTAGGGTTTGGTCCATGCATTCCGGATTTCTCTTTCAAAATAAAACCAGCAATAACCCACTTTCACGCTGCTTTATATGCTCCCATGATATTAAAGGCCCTCTTTGACAAATTTGATAGGCCATGAGCCGAATCTACTCCCTCCTCCTCTTCCTCCATCATCATCACCCTCCTCCTCCTCCTCCTCTCTGGCCTCTCTCGCTGTCTGCAGCCGCAGCTCTCCTACTCCCTCCATGTCTGACCCGCTTTTAACCGGTAAGAGAAGATTTTTTTCTCCGTGCATAAAAAGGTTGGCAGTTATCCCTCAATGCAGCAAATGGAATAAATTCAATATTATTGAGAAGGAAAATAAAATAGCTTTTTAATAACAGCAGGCAGTGCACCTTTGCTACGCAGGATATAGGAGAGGTGTCTCTCTCTCTCTCTCTCTCTCTCTCTCCCTCTCTCTCTCTCTCTCTCCCTCTCTCTCTCTGTCTCTAAACATCGAGTCCAGTTTATTTTTGGTGGAGTGCGAAAAGAGGAAGAAGGCTCTTTTTGAATGGATTATTATAATCTAGTAAATTAATCCAGAGGAATCTATGTGGACCCAATTACAGCACTGCACACATAACATGTGTAAGTAGCCTTCACTGTTTAAATGGTCCAACATGCTTCTCGTTATTCTTTTTTATTTTTTAAAGTGTCATGCTTGATAAACGGATCCTCTTGAAATAAAATACTCTTAAACTACTTTAAGGGACAATTTAGCAGAGAAATTGATGCCAATTGATACAAATTTCATTAATACAAAATCTTATTTTACTGATGAATCTCGGCTGATGTCACATCAGAATATAGGCAAACACTAACTGGATTATGCTAAGGTAGAAATAACATGTCTGTACCTTGAGGCCTCTGGACCCCAGACACGCTTTAAAATATCAGGAAAAACTTGGACGAATTTTCTCGTGAAGTAGAAAGAGCGTCTGCATTAGTCTGTGTTGTTTAGTTAGTGCAAACTCCGGAATATTGAATGAGACTCTGAGCTGTCATGTGCTCATGTGAGAAGTATTCTTGTAGAGGAGAAGGAGGAGGAGGAGGAGGAGGAGGAGGAGGAGGAGGAGGAGGAGGAGGAGGAGGAGGAGGAGGAGGCCCCAGGCAGAGCTGCAGTGCAGAGTTCAGCAGGGAGATATTGTTGTGAGCCTGGGAAAGTGTAGCGGGGCTGACGCCAGACTCTGTTGTTGTACAGAGGTGTGTGTGTGTGCGTGCGTGCGTGCGTGTGTGAGGACCTCGAGGATCCCAGACCTGATTGTCATGTAAATTTCTCTCCGGCACGTTGTTGAACTTGATGTTGACTTTTTGTGTGGCTGCATTTGTAGGTGTGTGTGTGTGTGTGTGTGTGTGTTGGGGGAGAGATGGGAGTTGGACTGTGGGAGGGGGGGGGGTACAATTTTACTTGTCACTTGTTTGTGGGAAAATCCCTCTGACACACACGTACACACACACACTCACACACACACACTCACACACACACACACACACACACACACACACAGACACACTAGGTTTATTTCAAACCTTTACTGTTTCTCTACTGAAATGTATATAATAATAGTAATTAGTAATTGGTAATATTTTTGGAACAATCGTTTATTAACAGATAACACGTTTGATGTGTACAAACTTTTAATCGTCTCTTAAAACTTTTATGAAGTCTAGATGTTTTGTTTCATTGATAAAGAATAAGAAAAATAAAAATATCATAGGCTGTAATTATATAAACGCACATTTCTTGACTAGGCTATTTCTATACACACTTCTGGTTTTTAATAGCAGACTTATAAAGATGTGAACTCTTGTATGTGGGAAGATTTATAACTGTGTATTATTATTTCTATATAGCAATTATCTTTGTATTTATTTGTATTCATTTTAACGCTACAGAATTTGCCGCTTTTATTTAAGCACGTCGACATGAACCTGCACAACGTGGTGTTAGTTCGATTCCGGGCTGAAAGCAGCGCAGGCCACAGCTGATTACATCTACTTACAAATGTTCGAGAGTGGGAATGGGAATCACACAGTGGAGCTGGACCTGCAGAGCTGACACCTCATTGATACTAACAGATTGCCCGTGCGTAATAATCAGATATGTGACTGCTATCAGATGCACGTTTTCGTTTGGATACCAGGACTGAAGCTCGCTGCTCTTTTATTGGTTTACCTGCACACACACGCACAAACATACACACACACACACACTGCAGCATCTTTTTAAATATCCTTTCAAACTTTGGAGAGATATTGCAAGTTGCTATTCGGGTCTTGTCTCTGCCACTGGCTTCTCCTGTGATCAAAGAGGGTGATTGTAATCGTGTTCACTATCTCGTCACCTCGGCCCAGATATCACACATTGCATCGCACTGGATATGGCTGAATATAGCCTGAATATATGCTCTCAGGATGTGGCTATAGGAGTTTGCCATCATAGAGAACCTGGATTCCTCTGCTAACACACAGAGTATTTTTCTAGACTGTTTAAAACAGAGCCTATAACATGCCCTCTTCTTTTAATTTCTGCAACCTGAGAAGTCAGTGATTGGACGACACGGATTTTAATTAAATGCTTCAACAGGGCTATGTTGTGTGTTAGTCCATTATGGGAAAATATGGAGATGCCACTGCGGCCATAATGCAGTCTTATGATGAGGATACAGGTCCCCTAACTGGCCATATTTCAAATGCATTTGATCACGTTCATCATTTTATAACGTGCAGCACAAAGAAGAACTATAGTATTTTATAACTTTGTCTTTTTAAGGGTCGGGTCTTTTTGCGTTCTATTTGCCGTACTTTCGCTCTGACCTATCGTAATTAAAATACATTTCAGCTCTGAGCGGATGAGGATGCTTGAAGATTATTTGTCCCTCTGATACATCTCGGCAGAATCTGCAGGAAATTATTTAGGATTAAAAAGATTTGTAGAGGTTTTTGCTCCATTACTCTGACCCGAACTGGACTTAAGCGTTTGAGCTGAACGAAGAAGCTTGTGTCTGTTGAAGGAGCCCCACGGGTCTCAGAGTAAAATCCCAAAATATGAATGAAGTGGCTGTGGAGATATATTTTACTAATTCCTTTTAAAATACAACCTCTGCACTCAGATTGTGGTGTTTGATCAATGCAGCTTCATTTGCGTCAGGCCGAGTTTGCATTTGGAGACATTTTTACGCATTTTTACGCAGGGAATCATCTTCTGATCGACTCACACATGGATTCAGTTTTGAAATTGGCCGTAATATCTTCAGATTCCCGCCTCTCCCTCGCTCTCCCCCCCCCCCCCCTTCTCTCTCTGAGGCGGAGTTTATCCCCTCTGCTCACCGCGACCACACTCTGCACTTGTCACTTGCGACGCGCTTCTGTGAGGGAGAGGAGGACACCGAGCTGCTCCCACACAGCTCCACAGAGACAGGACTCTACCTTATAGCAGCCTTTTGACTCTTTCACTCGTTAGTCGACTCTTCTATCGGATGAGAAAATCAAACCAGGCTCTGTTAAAACTGCTAAAAGGGAAAATCCCGTAGAATCAGTCGGTGGATATTGCGCACAGTGGAGTGCAGCGAACCTGATGTGCAAGTAAGTGGGATGCTGTATTTCTATAGTTGAGTTGGAAGTTATTACAATTAAGAGGTTCTGTTTTGTAGCTGTGTTGTATTTGCATCAAACCCGGAGTTGCAGGTGTCGTGGTTTTTTAAACTACATTATAGCCGCACAATGGAAGACAGCAAGATGGCAACTTTGATTATATGTTTAAACTAGTGGCTTAAACCCACATTAATGGTAAAAGGTGACACGACCTCCTTCAAATTACTGCTACCTTTTAATAATTGGATGTGAATGGTTGAGATATGGTTGCAGAATTATGATTAAGGGCTCTGGTCTCATTTCTGCGTGATGCTACACGCGAAAAGAAATGTTGCTTTTTTAACACAAAATAGATTAGTAGGCTTCGTGTATTTACACTGCGTTCAATTTTTGCCAATGGAGCGAAGTTTGATTTAGTGATGATAGGCAGGACCAACTGGGGAGCTACTGGGCCTTAGTATGACAATCAAAGTGTGTGTGTCTGTGTGTGTGTGTGTGTGTGTGTGTGTCTGTGTGTGTGTGTTTGCGTGCGTGTGTGACAATCATGGAAGCAATACAACGAGTGTTTTTAACTTCTTTTTACCTCCTTATAGAGCTAAATATACATGTATAAATATAAAAGCTTTATAGAGCAGTTATAATTCAGCTTTCTCTCGTGTGAAAAACCTCAGCCAGTCTCTCTCTCTCTCTCTCTCTCTCTCTCTCTCTCTCTCTCTCTCTCTCTCTCTCTCTCTCTCTCTGTCTCTCTCCATCCTCTCCTCTGTTTTCTGTTTTGTGTACACCGGAGGAGAGGCGGCCCCTTTAAGAGACGACGGGTCAGTTAGTGTCTTTGGTTATCTAGCTGTATGAGTTTTAATTTCATAAAGCTAGAGAACCGAAAGTACGAACTGACGCCGAGCACTTCGCAGCCGGGGGCTCCCTCCCTCCTTCTCTCTGTGTGGGAGCGCGATGGAGGAGAGGATGCCGGGCAGCAGCAGCAGCGGCAGCGGGGGAAGGATGCAGCAGGGACGGATGCTGAGGGATGCTGAGAGCCGCAGCTGATGATGAGGAGTGGTGGTGGTGTGTGTGTGTGTTTGGGTATGTGTTTGTGTGTGTGCGTGCGTGAAAATCGCGCATGATCTCAGTGGTGGTCCTCCTCTCCTGGACAAATGTGCACGTTCACCTTACGTGCGAGTGAGGGCGTGAATGTTGCTCGTGGTCTGGGGGCATCGATGACGATGATAATGATGCTGAGGCCTGGGATCAATAAATCGGCTTCTCATTTCACTTCAGGACATGAAGGGAGGGATGCGTGTGGGGGGGAGGGGGGGGGGGACACACTAAAAAAAACACGGTTCAGCTGTCATAACTGTGTGGGTGTTATAACAGCAATATCTTGAGGGGGTGAGACAGAAATAGTTAAAGGATAAATGTGGTTGGTCCATCCAGGCGTCACGTGACGGTGCTGGCAGCAACAGCAGCACCTGATCTCTTCCTCAGATCGCATATGTTGCGTTACGGTGGATTTTGCAGGCCCAGAAGTTGGCCCTGTGTTTATTAAAGGCGGTAATGACACTGTGTGAAATCATCTAAGATTCCTCTGATGCACTGAGTGTGTTTCCTCTGTGGCGGTGTCCCCTGGTCGTCATTAACTGGACATTAGGAGCGTGATGTATAGTTGGATGCACATGTTTATTTCTTGGAGCACAATGACGTTTGAGGATGGAGAGACAGCATAGGAGTGAGTGTGCGACCATGCCTCACAACACTGTCTTTCCATCACTTGAGTGTCAAATATTGTGCGTTGGTTGCGTCTTTGTCTGCGCCGTGACACACATCACCATCATAAAGCATCATGGGGTACAGACCAAGCTGCACACAGTCATCTCCAGACGATATCAATCGTCCTTTCATCGCTGACGTCGACACATGGCAGACATGTTTGAGTTTGTGTTTTCGCAGGGCTGGATTATTTTCCATGTTCGCCTGCAAGATAAGAACAAAATAGGACATGGGGCTCAGAGTTTGATCTATTCTTAGAGCGGAATCAGCAAGCCTTGGAGATGACTGAATATCCCTGAAGTCCCAGCATGCTCTATTTAGACCATGACTGACAATATTTGATGGGCACCGTTAAACAAGGGAGCTGGGATTGTGTGCGACTGTGTGTGTTTCGGCGTGTGTGAGTTGTTGACGTTTGCATATGCAGGCCGTTGCACAGTTCGGAGACAGGATATATATACACTTTGACCTCCATGTCCTCCATTTTAGAGTGATGCAAAGAAGGGATGAATGTATCATGCGATCTCTCTGTGGTTCTGTTCAATTCCACATATCACACCCTGTGTTTGGAAATGCAATCTCTGTTTTTATTTGTTTACAACGTTTTTTGTGTTTTTGTAGCAACTGGGATGCTACTCAGATGCTCCACTTTGGGTTATATGACTGCTTATTAAAGTTTAAACCTTTTTGGACTCTACACAAAAACTTCCATCAAGCGTGATTTAATGTTCAAACTACAGAAAATATATTTGACCTTGAAAGGAAGAGAAATAATGAGAAGTGCATCATGGGAGAAAACATATTTGTGAAGTCAAAGAAACAAGTTTAGGAAACTGCTGTTCGCTGCAAGGTCGACTCAAATGGATTTTGTTCCCCTTGTGTTTTAAATTTCCACTGCACTGCTTTGCATACGACTTCTTTAACGTGTGATGTTGAATGGAAAACGAGAGCTACAGCTGATCCTCTTTTTTGTTTTGTCTTTATAGGAAAATGTCGGCAATGAAGTTTGCAGCGACTCACAATGAAGACAAACTGCCACCAGACAGGAAGAGGAGCTGCAGTCCACCTGGAGGTAAATATTTTTAAATGAGAACACGTGCATGATGAGCACACATGTGTTTCACTCTCACATCAGCCACAAGCCATTGTGCTGCCAAGTGCACCAGCAGTGTGCTTATTTTGCACCCCCCCCCCCCCCAACCCCCCTTATATATCTTGAGCATGTAACAATAAGTCCCAAAGGCTCAGGTGAAAGTTTTAAGATGCTGTAGGCTTTTTTACCCCACAGCGTCACGAACGAGCGATGTTGCAGCATTCCTGGTGGTTGATTGTTACCCATGTTCGGTGGAGGAAGGAGTTTTGTGTGTGTGTGTGTATGTGTGTGTGTGTGTGTGTAATAGAAAGAAAGACAGACTGCGCCTGAATTTTGAAATATCGAGGATTTCGCATTTTGCATGAGGAATAATATTTAAAGTGTGCAGCACTGTAGTAATCCTCGCTGTCTCCTTCAAATGTAAAGGGGCATTAAGATGGACATTTGCTGCCATTTTTACCGCCGCACAGTGTAAATGTCAATTTTTATATCATTCATGTATATGTCAGAATATGTATATACAGAGTGTGGCAGCATTAGACTGTAGCCCCTAGCAACAAAGTAAACGGTGAGAATTGAGCGAATGAAGTGAGGCCTCCATGTTGAATTCCATTATCCTTCTCTGCTTTGAAGTATTAACATTTTTTTTTACATTATACATCATCTTCATCCCACTCTCTCTCTCACACACACACACACACACACACGCGCGCGCGTTTCTTTCATTCTCATACATTCAGCGTTTTATCCCTTTAAAGACTATGATCCTATTTGTCAGGTAGAGTGTGTGGTAGGTGCAGGGGAGGTGGTCGTGTAATCTTTGCTGCGGTTCTTTATCCCGTTAGGAGAGCGCAGCCGTATAAGGGCTCACCCAAGGTTTGGACCTGCTCATGTGGAAAGAGTGTTTGGGTGGCTCTGTCCTTTTTGCCCCTAATGCCTGGACGAGCCACCCTCCCCTTGTCCAAAGTCTCCTGATTATTGTGCACCGAGTGTTGATTTGCATAAAGGTATAGCGCATGCATTATTCAGCATTAATTCAAAACGCTTGGAAAAATACCACAGTTCCGAGGGAGGTATATTGTAAGCCGAGCGGGTCGGTGAGATGTTTTGGTCTCACTCGATTTAAATATAGAATTCTCCATTTTAAAGCTTCTGAGAAAATATAACTTGAGTCAAAAACGGTGTAACTAGAGTTATTCCAGCGAGACTGAAACAGAAAAGTTCCCAGCGTTGAGGCTGCTGGGAGGGCTCCCTCCAATGCCCCATTAAGTAGCTGCGTGTTAGAAATTAAACAATAAGTACACATTGTTAGCAAGGTCAAATCTTCATGGTTCCGCAACCTTGACGCTCAATGGAAAGCTCAGTTATTCAAATTTAGTATGGCGTTCTTTGAGTCGCCCAGATTTTCCCAAGCTTTACATTAGCATATGCAAGGAGCGGCCTGTGCTTCTGTTTTCTAGAGTGGATGTAAATTATAACCTCAGTATTATACAGGCTGATAGGAGATAAATCTCTGCAGTAATGCATTGCAGCGAATGGGCGTGGGGTGGGGGGGGGGGGGTGTGTGAAGGGTTTGAAGAGTGTGTGTGTGTATGCATGTGTGTGTGTGTGTGTGAGTGTGTGAGGTACTGTACAATAGCCGGTGGCAGATGGAATACAGACTAGCAAAGCACTTGCTAATCGTCATGCTAAACTCTCTTTTCACCGCGTTTAGCTTCTCTACGTTTCAGCCACAATCCTTAAATAAAAAAATAAAGGGACATTTTTTTTACAATTAAGATGCATCAACATGTAAATTCTCAGACAGTTGTATGATTGGCCAAATGGTTTTGCAAATGAGCACACATTGTTTTAAAAACAAATATTAACACAGAGGGATTACTAAGTCGAAATTTTCACTTGTGCGGTCCAAAAGGCTGAGGGGCTTCAAGCCTCACGAGCAGTAGAGATCTCTTTGGAATCCCTATGCAAACTAGGGCTTGAATAATGAGATGTATTTATGAAGGGCTGGGAAGGGGGTCCTGCTTTTGAAAGCCAGTAGGCTGGAGCCTGAATGGGATGGAAGGAGGAGGAGGGTGGTGGGTAGTCAGACAAGGGGGGAAACGTGTGTGTGTGTGTGTGTGTGTGAGTGTGGAGGGGGTACAGGGGGCCCCCCAGCAGTCCGGGCCTCGGCTGAGGCAGCTGTGAAAAGGGGTACCGTCTTTTTCCCACGCCCAGCAAGACGCGAAACACTGCCGCAGCTCGCTAGGGTCAAGTCCCATCGCTAATATATACACACACATACATATACACGCATGCACACACACATAGAGGCAGAGAGATGTGTGTTTGTGTGTGTGTGTGTAAAAGTTGTGCAAATTAACAAGCTGTCTGTGAGGCTCTGTGACATGTGGACACCTGCTATTCTCCCAGAATGCTTTGCACTCTCATCAGGGGCCAGTGGTCTTGATGGGACAACAAATTAGGTCATAACTTCAACTTGAACTAGAAATTCTGCAAAGGAATAAAAGAACCTGATCATTATTATTATCAGTATTTTATTTTTTTCCCTTTTGAGTATTTTGATAGGGTTTAAATTCTGCTTTATATTCTCATTACATTTATACAAATTAAAAAAAAGCCACTTTCAACCATTTTTAAATAATTATAAGTTTTGCTTTTTTTTATGTAAGAATCAGGGGATTTTTTTATTTTGGGGAAAGCATTGTTATTTTCTACTTCTTCAACTGTTGATGTGTTCATTCACGCAGTGAGACAAACTTGGCCTTGTGCTTGACCCAAAACCCTAACTGTCAACTTGGCATTGTCCACACTCATGCACACGCACACGGTCGTGCACACACATGCACACTCACAGAGCTCGCTTCAGGGACACACAAAAGAAAAAAATGAAATGGAGGAGGGATGGAAGGAGATATGAAGACTATAGAGGAATGTTTTGCAGGCGAACCCTTCGTGTGACCTTCTGGGGCTTTTTTTATGTAAAACACAAAAACACTAGGTGCACAAAGAGATTAGTGATTTCTGATTTTTCTTGTGAGTGCTTTGCAACAATACTTAGCCAGAAAAGAAAAGCAGAGAAAGATTAAGTGGCACTCAAATGAATTTCCAAAATCTCTATTTGAATTCTTTGCTCTGTCCGTTTTCTTTAATCGCTCGTTCACATTGACGACCAGTGGGTTCTGAGTTGCTGTCCGTGTCATCAGCTGCTCTTGCACCACCGTCCCCAGGAATCTGGTTTCTCATCCATTCCTTCCCTCTATCTCTCTACGGCTCACCCATCAAAAGCACGGTGCAGCGCTCAGTTCCCTCCCCACTCCCCTCCATTGTTGCATCCGAGCCACACGGAGCGGTGTTACACTAATACAGTTCCCCCTGCCTGCCTCAGCTCTCCCGTCTTTAATTCCACACTGTGAAAGACGCCTCATGCTATCTCCTTGAGTATATTAGCCAGCATCCTCTCCTCTCTTTCTCATTCTCTCTCCATCTCCATTTTCCCTCCTTTCTCATGCCCGTCCCTCCTTCTCCATCTCTTTCTCCTCGTTATCGTGTTCCCTCCTATTCAGATGAGTTTCACACAGAGAGGGGGGGCCCTTCTAATTAGCTCTGTAAAGATTCTTTGTCGTGGTCAGTGTGGCCACCAGTGTGTGCATTGAGAGGGGATGTGTGACAGCTAGTGTTAGCATTGAGAAAGTGTGTATGGGCCCTTAATGAGGTTTGTTAGCTGAGTGTGTATCCTGCTGTTTGAATGCAGCCACGGCAGCCTTTGAAGGGAAAGAGATGAAGAGAGCGAAGGAGGAGAGAGGAGTCTTTCAGCGAGGTGGCTTGTAGAATGCAGATGATGCATTATGCTCCGTGTGGTTTCCATTCGAATGGCAGATGAGAGGAGAATAGTTCCTTACCTGTCGTGTTGTCCACTGAAAACGCTGGTGGGGGAATTCTCGTTGCCTTAGACAAATTCTAGTGACTCCAATAAACCCCCCGTTCATGTATAATCAAGAAACTGAAGCTTGAAAATACTTGCTCATAATTAATTTACTGCTTTAGCACGGAAGATAGGGATCCCAACCCGAAGGCTACATCCTTGCTGGTACATTCTGCTACAGATACGCCTGTCGTCCACACCACTACCGAGTTATGGAGCCCCTATGAACTGTTTTAGTTTGAAAACAGCGTCTTCTTTACTCAGCCAGCAGTTTTAGGATCAATGGGAGGCCTGATGCAGTGATATCCCATTCATCATTTGTGGTTACGAGTGAAAGGGACATTTGAAAAAAGAGAGCCAGCTCTCAGAAGAAGAGAGTGGCTCTCAGAAATCCTAGATTACCTGTTACAGATTTGATTTCCCTTTCCCTAAAAGTCTTGAAATAAGGACTCGCACGTATACATCCAGCTACGTGCATTCAAGATGATGGTTATAATAACTGGTTATCATGCAGACAGAGGGAGAAATGATTTTGAAATGTAGTCAAAAGTCAAAGAAGAGGTAGTGGTGGCGATGGTGGAAGAATGAGGGAGATTAGAGATGGCTTTAAACAGACCAGAGGCGGAGGTGGAAGGGAGAGGGAGAGAGAGAGAGAGAGAGAGAGAGAGAGAGAGAGAGAGAGAGAGAGAGAGAGAGAGAGAAATTGGTTGGGAAATGAGAGATGGGTTAGCGGCAGAGGGCCAACCTGCTGGGCCTGCCTGCTGCCTCAGAGATTGTAAACTGTCACTCACGTTGCAGACTGACAACCAAGACAGACATCATTTGCTCGTATTATCCTCGACTACTGAAACAGTCGTCCACGCAGCCAGCTCCGCTCTCGGTCTTTTTTCTATTCCTCACTCCGTATCCAAGCAATTTTTTTTCCACATGCATGTAGAGAGAACCCTGTCGTCTCTTTCCACCAAATCGTTCTCCCCTCTCTACTTTCTTTACATCTCTTTCCCTGAGATGAAATGAGTCAGCTCGCACTATTCTCTCCCCCTCTCATTGTCTGATGGCTCGTTGCCTCTCCATAGGAGGTATAGAGGGCGTTCGGGCTCTTTTCCCTGTTTTTCCCAGTTTGCCAGTGTAATCCTTTACGTCGCCACAATGAGCTCTCACACCAGCCACGGGATTCTATTAGGCTCCCAGAGAGACACAGTATCTCCATACATATTTTCGAAATATCCTTGCCCCCCAAACAGCCCACCACCTACATCTCTGTGTGGCCTTAACACAGGCAACCTGAGAGTTTCCTTTAAGCATTGCCCCTGTTTTGTTTAGGCAGAGAAGTAGAAATGGAAGGTAAAACAAGAGTGTACACACTTTACATTACCGACTGCTTGTTAGCGCTGTCAGCCTCACAACCAAACTGACTCCCAAAACAGCGTTCCTTCACAAGCGCGGCGGATATAACAAGCAACTGAACAAGTAAACGCTTGTTATGTGGTCTTAGGAGGAACACTAAAGATGGTTTTAAAAATATGCTGAAGTCACTGGAGGATGTGATTCCTGCTTCCTGCTGCAAACATGATGCCATTAAAGTCCGCGGAGAGATTCACAACCGGTCTCCGCTCACGTGAAATCTTTGAAATGCACAAAAGTACCGAGGCATTTTGTCGTTTCATTTGTAATACTTCATCCAAACCATAGTAAGAATGATGCTACAGGCCGGTGCTAATATTGCGGATTCTTTTCTTCTTGCTATATTGGCTTAATGGGTTGGTGACTGTCTCACAGAGAGAGAGAGAGAGAGAGAGAGAGAGAGAGAGAGAGAGAGATGACATGTGACAGTTTTTCCTTCTGCCAAAAAAAGTTCTACAGCTTGAGTCAAATGTCTATATGGTTTGTGCAACAGAAATTTGCATTGTTATTTATAAGAAGGACAACATCTCAAAACCAACCTGACGAGAGAAAGTGCACAAAACACAAGATCTAGCTCTGCCTGATTATTAACACGGTGCAAAAACATTTGCGTGATGACACTGAACACATCTCTTTGTCTCTTAGCAGACATCTCTACTGAACATTTAAAAATCTGCAAATCACTTATTCAAAGCCGTCAGATTTCTCATGCCGCTGCAACGTGTTTGTTGATGTCTCTGGGTTTTTGTTCCTCAAGTCCAAAGCCATGGGTCACAGCCCCCTCACCCACACACAAACACATCCCTCTATCTCCCCCGTCCGTCTCTCGCCTCTCCTCCTCCCATCTTGATAATGCAGCCCTTTTCTTTCTCTCCGGGGTGGAGGGCTGCCCTGAACCAACATTGTCCCCTACACCGGCTGTAGTGGGGGCCCCTATTGTGTGTGGAGGAATGGCGAGTTAACACCCATGTCTGAACCCTCTCAATGGGGGCATTGTGTCTGAATCTTCCTCCGGCTCACCCAATCTCACCTCACGTACTCCCCATGCACCGGGCCAAGTTCGGGGCTACTGTGGGTGCTCCCCCATTATAACGCTGAAAACATGCCCATAACAGCGAACTCAAATTCACCCATAAACCATCCCATAACTGCTCCTCGACCATTTTAACCCGATGCTTTCTCTCTGCGTCTTATTCAGTCATCGGCCGGCCGCACTGAGCTGAATATGTCTGAATATGTGGCTGGTTTTGACAGGAATGGGGGTCATTGGGTTGTATTGTTGCTGAAGGAGGCCCCTGCAATCCTTTTTTCTTCTAGAAAAGAACAAAGCGACACATAAAGGACGATATTGCATTAGCATGATAACGGAATTTAGAATGTACTGAAGTGAAGGAATCCACGAAAACATGTGATTTGGTATCAGCACGGTTATGGTGCTCATTTGTGTATTATTTATGCCGGTCATTAGACATGGTGAAAAATTGTTTAACATAACACATGTCGATAATGTTAATGGAAATATATGTTATGTGTTATGATTTTTCAGGAAGACATTTTAAAAAGTATAAAAAGAAATAGATGTGTCTGTGTTTCACACAGTATACTGTGCATTTGTATTTGTTCCTGTATCGAGTGCCTTGAGGCAGGTTACAAAAGAGCAAGTTGGCGTTTTCTTCCCACATATTTTTAATCAAAGTGTTAGTGTTTACATTTGCATTTGCATTGAGCAGAGGGATGCTGAATGCCAAAGGTGAAATTTTGAAAAACATTCTCTATTTTTCCTTTTTTCAGATAGAAACATGGGTGGGTGGTTGGAAGGCTGGATAAAGGCTGGTAGATGACTGACTCGGAGACCCAGCGCAGTTCATCATCATTGCCACGGGCTCTCGTCTTCCTCCTCTCCTCCACTGGCCCGCACCTCCATCCAAGGGTCCAGCAGAGCCAGTGAAGCCCAGGCGGGGGGCTGGTGAGTGGGCCGGGAAGGATGGAGAAGGTCCCTGAAGGCTCAAAGCACCTCTGGAGCTACCGTCATGCAGGAGAAATCAATATGAAACACAGAGGCTGCCCAGCTCTGAGTGGGGTTTCCTGCGTTAGTCTGTGGCCTAGGGGCCCGCAGACCTCCAAAGGACAGGCCCTGCGTGCCCCTCTCAGCTGCAGCCCTGGCACCTAAGACTGGACCTCAATTCATGATCTCCACTGGCTGTGTGTGGTTCTGCTGAAGGGGATCTCTCCCCAAATAATACCCAATACCCATAATGCTGAAAGACTGCCGAGAGGGGTATTCCTTTCTCTTGATTTGTCTTTCCTTCATAAGATTGACATATCCCCCATTCTCTGCCTCTGGCTGTTTAGAAACCAGTTTGGGAGTTCACGTTTTGACTCACTCTCCATCCTCCACCCGCCCCCTGTTTATTCACCGACAAATTTTTCACATTTGAAAAAGAGACATTGTTGTCTTTATTTCCTCCTCCTCTCATGGTTTGCTGTTACTATGGTGAGCCACGGTCATGTGTCTGTTCAAACCAGCAACACCGGCACATGATCTTTCTCCAAGATATTATTCAATCCCAGACTGATTAAAAAAACTGACTGAACGTGAAGATGGCTGAAGATCACAGAGCAGAGAGGTTTCCCCACCTTACAGTGGAAATGGTTAAAAAGGCAAGTATCTCTCACTGTCTGTCTTTCATTCTTTACGCTCCACGAACAAGTGCGCTCCCATAACCTTGAAGGTTACGTTTATTCTCACTTAAAGAAATGTTTGGAACTCAGAGGGTTAGTTTAGTTTTTAAGTCTGTAACTCAAATCTGAACATTTTGAAACATATGAGACAGCAAAGAGCTGTGTGTGTGTGTGTGTGTGTGTGTGTGTGTGTGTGTGTGTGTGTGAGGATGTACTCTATATGCTTGGCCTCCAGAGTGTTTTCCAGCGAGCAGCGGCAGCAGCATGCACCCACAGCTCCCAAACTGTGTTGTCGTCACAGCAGTGCAGCGTGGTTGTTTCCCGGTTCAGATGGGCACAGCTTCAGACAAAATGGCCGCCGGTCTTTCCCTCTGCCAAAGATGGCGGGCGCATCGCTGTTGTCTGCCATCTGTGCAACCGTTAGCTGTTGTCAAATGCAAATTGAGGCTAATTGCATTTGCATAACCTCCAAACATCAAGTCGTTGGCATGTGCTGATAATTGTTCCCGTGAATTCGAACGCGAGCGGCGAGCGAGCTAAGGTGAAGTAACGTTTTAAAGCACATTCTGTGACTTTTTTTCCATCGAGCTGCGGGTAGTCGCACCCTGAGATGTGTTTGATAGGTGTTCGTGCGATCAAGAGCCTGGACCCACTGTGCCATATGGTACGCATCTTACCATATGTGATTCCCTCGTATGCAAATGTGACACTGTACAAAAGACTGAGCCGAGGCTTTATTCTTTAATCAGAGAGCGCTCTGTCACGCGTGCACACTCACAGTTTTTCTTCATGCGGACACACATAATGCACAGATGAAAGCATTAGGCAAACAGAGACGCTCAGACATGCACACAAACTTTAATTAAGGAGGGATCCATAGGCCCAACGGTCTCCAGACCAACAGACCAGACCATAATAGCCTCTTTTCATGCACATGGCTGTCTGGTTACCATGCAACTGAACAAATTGTGGTGGAGGGGGGGCTGATCTTAGAAAAAGGGATGCACATGAAACATATAATTAGTCTGTATCACAACAATAGCCGTTTCAAGAACACTGGGTTGAGCTTTGAGATATCACAGAACGCTGTTGCATCTTTGCATCAACTGTAAAAAAAAATGAGATCTCATTAATTGCTTTAATAGTAACGATCTCATGTAGTCGGAGGATTGAAGAGTCGTGTAAATGAAGATCTCACGTTTTTGCGTTTTTCGGCCGTGCGTCCTTTTGTGGTCGCCTGTGAGCGAGCAAGTATTGTATTTTGGGGGGGGGGGGGGGGGGCGATAATTCATGCGATGAGAGTCGTCTGACCCGCCGAGTAACAATGCGGCACTCGTATTTGCATTCGCCCATCAAGGCAGCTGCCGCGCTGTACAGTTAGCGCTACTGTGGGCAGCAAAATGGCGGTCACGCAAATCACAGGGTCTGTCTGCCGGTCGTGGGAGCTGAGGAGAGGAGGAGATGGGAGGGGGGGAGGGGGAGGATGGGTTAGGATTTTGGGGCGTCTGTTTTGAGAGAGAGAGAGAGAGAGAGAGAGAGAGAGAGAGAGGGGTTGCAGGGTCTAGACTGTGGGGTGGGGAGGTCGTTCTGGAGTGGGGGGGGGTTGATAGTGTAGAGGTTATTATTTGAGAAGGAGGGGGGGGGTGTCTGGTTTTAGGAAAGAGCCATTAATGAGGGGCTGGGGGGGGCAATTTGGCTAAATTTGTGAACATGTGTCTGCGTCCCGGCCATTTGCATAGAGACGACGAGGGTGTCCATATGCCGTGCGGCGAGGCAGATTCAGTCACACGCCTCACCAAGTACCCCCCCACCCACCCCCCCGCACGATGTGAATGAAAACCCGCCAAGTGACGCACCACATCGTCCACATCTGACAGTCACATTATCTGTCGGAGAGCAGGAACACGCAACCCCCCCCCACCCCCCCCACCCATACCTCCCCGTTTCTCACAATAACACGTAAACACCCCTGTACCATATTGTAGCCTCATGTTAGTCGCATCACTGTTTCTGGTTCGTTGACACCACCGGCCAATGGGGAGCCGCCGAGCCTCTTTTGGCCAGTGACAAATGGGGGAGAATCAGGAAGAGGAAGAAAAAGGCTCGGGCGAGTCATGAGTTTTACCCTTGATGTGCCGGTGGAAAAAGAGAATCAACAACACGGCTTCAGTGGTGAAGAAACGAGGGAGAGGAGAGCAAAGGCTGCTGGGAAGCGGAGGAACGACATGAGGGCAATATTTCATGATGACAAAGACGCGGCTGAAAAACACTCAAATAGAAAAAATACAGCAGTTTATAAGAAACAAATACGACTGTGTTACGTTTTCTTTGTGCTCCAGCCAGACGTACGCGGGGGGTCGTAGCATATTTACAAATTGAGCAAAGAAAAGCCTCTATTAAAGTCGTTGAGATGGTGGTGATCGACAAGGGTCGGAGAAAAAAAGTCAGACAACCAGACACAATGCAGATCTCCATAATGTCCTGTATGAATGCTGCTGGGCTCAAAGTGTTGGTCTCCGGTGCTGCGGGTCTGCGATCGGAGCGTGGGAATGTAGGGTGAACATATGCAGAACAGCCTGGCGCTGGCGAGACAGCCTTTGCTCGCATGAATGCAAGTAGCAGGTGAAAGAGGACCCTAGAGTTCATGGGTCAAGGCCAGCAAAGGGGTCGTCTGCCTCATGAGTGTGTGTGTGTGTGTGTGCGTGTGTGTGTGTGTTGGGCCACTCTGGTGTTCGTCTGGGTCTTATGGGATGCTAATGAAGTTGCCACGCTGCTTGATAAGCACTGCTGTCTATTGTTACTCAGTCTGGTTGCTCAGAGAGGACTAGACTGGGGTGTAGACTCGGACAAGAGCTCCTTCATCATGTTGTAGTCGCAGCAGAGTGGGAGACAGGCTGACAGACAGGCAGCCTTAAAGTCAGACCTCCCCTGCTGAAAGTGTGATTGTGTTGTCGGGAAGCCTTTTCTCCAACCATCCCTGCTTTCGGTGACATTTCTTCTCTGAGTGACGCATTGGTCTCGGGCTCTCCAGCGTGGTGCCTGTCTTTGTTTCGCTCTAGATTGATGGCGGCTTTGTACAAGGACTCTGCATTTCCATGATGGCAGAAATTGTCAGGAGTCTGGTTTACAGTGCATCCGTTCACACACTGGATTTGGAGCCTTACAACCACTGTGGTTTCTGTCAAATCAAACTGGAAAAACCTTTTTAACAGTTTTGTCCAAACTTTGAGTTCTCTTTAATCTGAAGGGATACATCTCGGAGGATCAGGGATTTTTCTGTAAATCCGGGGCCATAAAGGGGCCAACCTTTACACAGAGGGGCCAATTATAAGTCCAACCTCCATGTACAGTCCCTGAGTCAGTATGGTGCACATTACAGTTCTGCCTTGTTTCAAAGCAACAGAGCTAACACTCTGTAGCTTTGAACAAAGCCACATGTCAGTGAATATATTTTGCTCAAGCATACTTTGTGATTCAAGAAAAGCTCAGGGAATAAAATTCTTAACAAATAGTCAAATGTATTTTTGTTTGTATTGTTCGTAAGTGACTAGTTTATAAAAAAAAAATTACTTACAGGAGAGAGGAACTTCATAGGGCCAATAAGATTGCTGTTAAGGCCAGTGCCCCCCGGGCCCCACCCCTGGATCCGCTCCTGATGAATCTGGTGACACTCTAACTAACATTGAATGAATTATTTCTAATTCCACATATACAATGAGGGAACCTCTAGAACTCTCTTTTCTTTAGGTTTTACCTGAGTGGTGTTTAACAGCATTACATTTGTTTAACTTTTTTTCACAATATAAATATATTTGGTCTGTTCATATATTGAAAAATGTAGAATATTTCCAACCATGTACTACATATATACAACGTTTAACGTGCGCGTGTAAAAGTGCGTTACTCACGGTATCCCTTTAAGAGAAGGAGCATTACCTCATCAGGAGCTGTGTAAAGGCAGGAAGTGAGTGAATGGGTGAAGGAGCGCAGTGCTAACTCTCTCCACTCCTTTATGCTGGTGGGTGCAGGCTTCATTAGCTCGACAGAAAGGGACAGCTCCCTCCACGTCCCCTCAATAGACCCATAGACCTGTCTCACTGGCACAGGCTCCGACTCAGTGGGGTGTGTGTGTGTGTGTGTGTGTGTGTGCGTGTGTGTGTTTGTGTGTGTGTGTGTTTCATTCACACACCACCAGGCCTCATAGTTTCTCACTCATGCCTAAAGGAAGCCTGGCATTGACACTTTTTGTGATTCATGTCTCTCTCACACGCTTCTTTGTCCGTCACCCTCTCGTTTTTATCTCGCATGCTCTCCGTTATTTTCCATTTCACCGTCTCTACTCGTATTTTTTGTCTTTCTGTCACTTTGGTCCTCTTGTCTCAGATCTCTCACTGAACGGGACTCAGACTATTGTGGCAGATTCTGTCTTTAGAGACGTTTCCCTTTGGTGTTGGTTCCTCCACTTCAGTCACTTTACACAGACATTACTGACTTTGTATAAAGTCTATATAAATACAACGACTTGGTTTTTTGTACTTTAAATTATTGCTTAGCAAAACTTTGCTAGTTAACTATTTCACAACATACAATGGTGAATAATAGATGTTTATTTTTTCTGTCAATTAAAGTCGTTCCTATGTTTTCACCATCAGATGCAAGATCCACTCATTAAAGGGAATTTTAGATTAATTTAGATTGCGAAAAATGTGATTTTCATAGGAAAAATATATATATACTCAACATAAAGTGATTCCTGTTTAATACATGTTGAGCCGTACTGTTTCAAGAAACAGCCCTTCGTCATTTAACTGGAAATGTATTTTATTTTATTCTCCTTCCATTGAAATCCTTCCTGACACCCAAGCTACTCTGTGGAATGATAAACTGAAGACACAGAGATGCAGCTGAGACATTGTTATAGGCGCCTATCTTGCTCCTGCTCCCTTTTCCCATCAGGCCATGTGTGTGGACAGCTATTCAGGGGTCCTCGTCTCGTGAGGGGGAGGAGTACTGTATATATAGGCGAATGTGCTGGAAGGTGGCGGGCCAGCCGACATGATTAGCATGGGCAACCGCCGCCTCTTCATCTGGCTCATTGTTGGCGTTGTTGCATTAATGAGCCCAGTGTGCATCACACACTCACCAATCACTTGTCATTCACTTGTACAATGAAATCAGGGAACAAAGCGCCTTTTTCTTTTCATTTTTTATTTCACACAATTACAGCGCCAACCCGAGAGCAAGATTATTTATGAGTGTGGATGCTTGTGAAACCTGATGGTAAATATACAGTTGTCCTTTAATTAGTGATCTCTGGTCGAGTCACATCTTTGTGGGCTCGAAAGTTGAGCAGTGAAATGTAGAATGAGGAAAAGTTTGTCATGGACCCGCGGTGAAAAGCGAGCTTTGTCTCAGAAATAGAAGCCTCGATAGAGAGAGAGAGAGAGAGCGAGAGAGAGAGAGAGCGAGAGAGAGATAGAAGGAGTTTGATACTGTGTCCTGGTTTGTGGTTCCAGTGGGATAGAGAGACTTTTGCATTTCCCCTGCAAAATGAGATAGGATGAGCTCTTTTAACACACACAAACACACACACACACACACACACAGAGTTGTTGAGGCAGCAGGAAACTTATTGCCCCAGATATAAAGCAAACCTGCTTCCCACATGCGGCAGTATAACTGTCGGCGCTCTTCAACTGAATTCAAACCAGTTTAATCCTAACTTTACAGTCAAATGTACAGTAAACTGCGTGTGTGTATGCGTGTGTACATGTGTATGTAACAGACGGCCTGACCTCTGACCTTGTCCCGCTGTGAAGATTTCATTCCCATAGGCTGGGAAGCTGTGGTCGTCTCTGTGCGCACACACACAGACACACACACACACGCTGTTGGTATAGCTGTCGCTCGGCCACCCATTCAGGGCTCAGTCACGGCCACTTAGAGCGCAGCAGACTCAGGGATTCAGACGAGCTGTGATCCAATGACATGTATTTATAATGAGGGGACCGTGGGGACGTCTTTGTTGGACGGACACAATGTCAGCATAAGGGTGTGTGTGTATGTGTGTGTGTCTGTGTGTGTGTATGTGTGTGTGTGTGTGTTAAGGATTGGGGGTTAACTACAGAAAGAAGAGAAACAGAGGGAGAAAGTCCGGTAGACCCCACCACTCCACACTCACACCCTCCTCATGCTTAAAAGATGGTCTAAAAGCTCAAAAGTAAAATTTAAAGTTTCTTTAATAGCTAAATTATGCTATAAAAAGATTTGGCTGTGTGTGTTCCCACAGTGAGAAACTGATCGATCCATCAAGGACGATATTGATTTATTGACGAGGGAAGGAAGGAAGAAGATTCGGCCAAAGATATGAAATCCTGCAGTTTTACATGATTATGTGAGAAAGTAAGAGAAAGACAGAACTTAGTGGAGTAATCATTTGTTAGACTGCAGTCATGATTGTAAACGATCCATCCACCTCCTCAGACCTCCTATATTTCTTCATCATTTCAACAGACCTTCTTCCTCCTCTCTCATGCATTTACTGAAACAGGAGTCAGAACGTGTATATTTATTGGTATCAAACTCTTCACTGTACCCGTCAGTGTGCACAGCTTAGAGACAGAGTCGTGTCGTCCCATGTGCAAACATCAGCCGGATGTTGGGACAGCGTGGGCGGGAGAAGAGCCCTGGAGAGCTCTACAGGCTCGAGAAGGCCCCTCATAATTGCCCAATGTCTGAAACAGTTCATGTATCCCGGGACAATTGTCTAGCAGCGCTCTCGTCAGTCATAACCCTCCTACATCCTCCTTCACACAACACACACCTTGATTTTCACCGTCCATCAGTCCGCACCTTTGGAGAATTAAAGGGGAACTGGTCTTTCAAAACCCATGAGCCCTGAGTGGCTTTCGTTTTTGTTTTTTTTAAGAATAATTACAAATGTATAAATACAAAGAGGAGTGAATCTGGTCTCTTGTCGCTGACGGTTTTAACGTCTAATCGAGATTAAAGTCTGGACAAATTAGGATTAAACGCTTTATCTCTGCTAGTCTGATCCTAATCTTGTTCAGTCATGACGGTGCAAAACCAAACAGCAGAACCGTCTGTGTGTGTGTGTGTGTGTGTGTGTGTGTAACCCCTCAGGCATAATTGCAGGGGTCCCCTTTCAACTGTGTGTCCTCTTGATGCTCCAGACTTCAGGGGTCAGAGGTGGACGTGTGTAGACTCAAACACAGACAGATTTTAGTTGTCACCGGCAGCGAGTCTCTCCTGCTTCTCTACATCCCATTAACCATCAACCGCACAACTTTCTTCTTTCTGTTTTAGTCTAAATCAGCTGTTTCAGTGATGCAGCAGGACAGACAGCTCCCCTCAGAGCTGGTGTGCAGTCACATTTCAGGCAGCGTCAATGTTCTGTATGGTCCGGGCTTCATAGAATAGGACAATTTTCATATGTTTTTTTCTCTGTGTCCCAGTTCTGTCACTAATTACCTCTGTTTTCTCTTCTCCTTGCAGATTGATGGAGCAGTGGAAAATTACTGGCTGGCGGAAAACAACTTCTGAAAATGATTTCTGGCCAGACTGGATTAAAACAATCTTACATTTCGGTTTTTTTTGACAGCTGAATAAGAAAAACATTCAGATCGGACTATATTTAAAGAAACAACACCAACCAAGAGAGAATTGTAGCGCTGGAGACAGATTGTGGTTTCCCACCAGCTATGCCTTGAATTGGATTTTTGTTGTTAAACAATTAATGTCTTATTAATTATGTTTAATAATGTTTATTTTCTTTCAAAGATCTGTCACTTCTAACTCTTGGTCACTCAAATAGCCGCAGTTTTTTCTGTCATTCAAATAATTTGTATTGCTGTAAAACTTTATGTGTATACATTGAATGAATATGTGTGTGGGTGTGTGTGTTTGTGGTCAATAAAGAGAACTTTGACTTAAACATTTGTTTTCAGTAAATTTATTCAGTCTTAATCAAAAATATTGAAGCTCTTAACTGCAACACAATGCTCTGATGTTTATCATCCTGGTTTTACACAAGTTACCTCTGTGAAATTATTTTGGTGCTGCAGTGGGATTGTTGCAGTGTGGAAACTGCAGTGCCATTTTTATTTACTGAAAAAAACAGATAGAGTTATACAAGAAATAATCTTTACAAACAGAATCTTACTTCAAAAATATTTATATAAATGTATTGACTTATCAGGTTTGAGTCTTTTCCGTTGTTAGAGCCCGTTCACGGAGGCTTTTATGTTTGTTCAATTTCGATTTGTTTTAAATTTTTTCATGGTTGAGATCCACGAAATCAGAAATACTATGATAATTGAAAATGTAGAGAAACAGGCCCAGCAGCTGACTAATCTACTGTAGAGCCCATACTCCTCAGAGAAGGATAATTAGTCCTGTCCATCAACCCTAACCTTTTTTTATATTGAATTGACTATTAAAGAAAAACGGTAACAAAGAGGCTGCCCTTTTCATATCAGAGGTTTTTTTTATATCAAACAAATGCTGCATTTTGTTTTATAGCTGAATGTGAGGGGAAACAATAAGAAACTGTCCACAGGCCTGTAGAGGACGGTTTTACAGAATTGTGTTCTCTGTATTTTGTAACAAGAAAAGATGCATTTTAATCTGTTGTATAATCATGTTTACAAAGAAGATAACCCAAATAGCTTTCCACTTATTTATCAAACAATATCGCCCATGGAAATGAAAGGGAAAATAAAGGAAGAAAAGGAAAGGAAAGGAAAGGAAAGGAATGGAATAGAATGGGAATGAAAAGAAAAGAAAAAGAAAGGAATACAAAATGCCTCTAATTCAAAATGTGAAATAAATAACCTATATTTAATAATAATATAAATATAATTATAGATATATGACAATTCATGATAAAGATTGTTTTTAATCACTTCTCACTGGGTTTTGCATTAAACGTTATCAGGAAATTAAGTTTTTGAGGATAAATTGAATATAAATAGAAGAAATTTCAAAGAAAGAAACAACAGAGAAGGGGAGAGAGAGAGAGAGAGAGAGAGAGAGAGAGAGAGAGAGAGAGAGAGAGACCTCATCTGAATAGATGCAAATTGCCTCTGCCTCCGCCTGGCATCTTGCCAAGTATCTATAGCAACCACATCCTCTGACAGCCTCCATCCCTCCCTCCTTCCCTCTCTCTCTCTCTAATTAGTCCTCTATCTTCCCCTCAGCTTCTTTCTTCCTCTGCTCATTTTTTCCTCCCACTTTTCCAGAAATCTTTGCACAGACAATCTGCTAATAGGTTTGTGTCCTGATAAAACACAGACATCTGAGCCAGACCAATAATATTTCTCAGACGTCAGTATATTACAAATACTCGCTTGTTTTATTTTCTCTAAATCTAAATAGATCTAAATCTGGTCTCAGACACTCTCTTTGATTTGATACTATCATACTGTTAAATGAACTGGTTTTGATGGTTGGTTTGTTTCCTTCTCCAGTTTCTAGCTCAGTTTCACGTGTTACTACGTTCACGGTCAAGTTCAAAGCGCCGCTGGGCCTCAGGCCTGAGCAGCTTCTGACCCAGCTCACCACTCAGAGCGGGGCTGCAGCCCCATCTGCCGGCCGCATGAGCAATTACAACCGGAGCGATTCAATCATTCGTGAGGATGGAGCGTCCTCCACTGGTCATCGATTGTCACTACACATGTTTCCAGTGTAGACAAAGGCAATTAAGAATGTGCATGATCAATTACAAACACATTTAAAAAAGCTACAATGGATTGATAGACAACAAATACAAAAAATATAATATTATGTGTACTCACTGATTCACTGATTTGTATTCATAACTTTCTAGATATGTTCATACATAAATTAAGGATTAATATAGATATTTTTATATAAATACAAAACTACTACTTTAATTAATTTGTGTAGCGATAGATAGATCTTTATTTGGACCATGTATTTTTTCATATAATTACATTTTACTTCAATCATACTTTTTGTAGACTCTTATTTTTTGTCACCATCAAAAGTCAAGTAAAAAAAAAATGCAATCACTTTTAAAATGATGAGTGTCCTTTAGGCTCACACTGAATATTTATTTACATTTAATTCCAATGAAAAAAACTACTCCACAGACACAAGCCATTCAGAGCCATGGAGATAAGTGAAATAATCAGAAAGTGTTGTCGACATCCAGTTTATTTAAGAATTTGATATTTCTAAACATTCCTTCAGTTTGACCATGAACACTACAGACTGGACACAGGGTGTCGTATTAGTAGGTACATTTACATTCAGTTGGCACAAACCACTAGGATTTACAAGGCAGTCATTATATCACTGCAACACTGGATCAAAAACACACAAGATGATCTGCTGGAACATGTCAACACAGTTGCATTGTACAAACAATGTGCTTGATTGGAGCAAATAAAATGACTTGCTGGCCATTTGTTGTTGTTGTAGTGTGTCAGTATTTCATCTCATTAAGCCACGGTCAGGTCCTTCACAAAGAACATACTTTTATTTTGAAACAAATACAAAACATAAAACTTTTGGCATTTAATGATTGTCTAGGTTAGTTAGACTCTATCTATAATACTATTTGATCATTGTGTCTACCTGTCTCCTTGGATTTAGAGGTGGGGAGTTAATTTTACAATTCTCTTAATGCCATACCATATTAATCAAGGTACAAATAGATATTAAATCCTCCCTTGTTCCTCAAATCAGCTCCAAAAGGGTTGTAATAGTTTGACCTCATGTGTCCCAGAGTCGAGAATCGCACATCCCACCCATGCGCAAGGCAGTTTTTAAAGTTTTACAAAAATTCCCATACGAAAACTACACCTGAAGTTTTACATTCTGTCACAGGCGTCTAACAATCAAACCACCTGCTGCTTCTTCAATACTTGAGAAATGTCAAACCCTAAGGCCAGAAAATGGAAGCAACCTTCACAAAGGTTAGTAGGAGTAGCTCAGTCAGAGTAAAAACGTGACTATTCCTCACTAGGCACTTAAGTGTCAGTAACTGTCCTTCACTCGGCTTCAGTCACTGTCTGCTTTCCACCCAACGCTTGGAAGCATCAGTTCAGAACATGTGACGGTTTCAAGCCGTCTTCCACCAAAGCTTAATGACCTCAGGTAACGACTACAGATAACAAAACACTAGACTTGGATCAACTGCTCTTCTGTTAAAGTTTGCTGATGCAGCCTGGTTAGTCTCACACATCACCTCCACGCTACATTTCCCCTAAACCTGATTCATTGGTCAATTATCACAGCATCGATTAACAGTGATGACAGATAGCTGGTCAGACAGATGCAGGTTGGGAGTTTAATTCAGTTAACAGAGCTACTGAATAGAGATGGTTGTGAAATTCTAATGTATCGCAAACTGTTAAGTACTTAAGGTGGAAGATGAATGCTTGGTTTGAAAAGTTAATTAGTTTCAGATTTTAAGCATTCATTATTTAATTTAAAAAAAATCAAAACAGTAGTTTTAGAAACTTGACGTGACAAGAATCATTCTGGTACTTGTGTAAATTTTTTAACATAACTTTAAGGTGATTGAACTTTTTAAAAAGGGACAAAAAAAAAACAATATTTGCTGATTAAATATGTGCAATCAACTTTTTGTTTCAAACATCATCTTGTGAGGTATTATTATTTATTATTTAAGGCATCACTCTGGACTTTACTAACTTATGGTATTTTCTCTGGTGACTTTTAGGAATAACAATAATAAAAGTGATCATATATGTTATTTAAGAGTTAAACAAATTTTTTTTAAACTAAATGTTAAGTGTTTTAAAAATAAACTTTCTGCTTTAAATATCATGACCTCTGCTCCACTTGGCTCAACCACTCTGTCTCAGTGGTTAAGGTCTAAGTATAGAAACTATTGACACTGCTAATGACTGGAGGCCTGCATCAATACTGCTGAAACTCACGTACACACAAAACACTAAACGTGCACTGAAGGAAAGTACAATATAGAGAACATTGCAATATACTGAATTATACCTGTAACAAAACGAGCTCTACACTGTGTGTGTGTGTGTGCATATTTCAAGTCAGGTTTTCAGTCCAGTAGCAAATCTACACCTCGAGTCCACACAAATAACAAGTTATTGTTTCAATGACCAGTTCAAATCTGAACCAGTGTTATTGTCAAGATTTACACAAAAAAAGCTTGATATTGACAGCAAGTTCCTCAAGCGATAGATGCTTCAGACAACATTTGTGTTCGGTTTGCAGAACTCCAATGTTATCGCCTGTTAATTCATCTGAAACAATAACACCAAACACCAAGGATTAGAAGAAATACCTCTTACAGTGCTACAACAATATTGAAACATTGTAAACGTCATGTGTTCTCTGCAGGGCTGCTGTATCAGATCACATTAGACTGTAGACAAGTTCCTCCTTCACTGGTGATGACAGGTCTGTAAAAGGACCCATCAAACTGTCTTATGTGCATCACTTGAGACTACCTGTCAGTTATTTTTAGCAACAGACTAACATGTGTTGATATGTCAGACAACCAAACTGTCAATCACTTTTGAAAAAAACTAAACTAGAATGGCACTCAGTTGAGCGCATAGCTCCGCCAAGGGATAATTCCTGTATCTGCCTCTTGGTCAGCATTTGGCCAAAAGTATTAACATACAGGGGCAGAAAAAAACCTACCCCCATTTAAAACTATATATTATTCTGGATTTCCAGATATCAGTCACCCTAAATATTATTTTTTCCCTCAAGATCCATGTCTCAATCTCTGGAAAAGGGGTTCAAATGTCAGCAAAAGTCTTATTTCGCAATGTTTGGGAAAGTGATTTAAAACAGGTTCTGGATCTGCCTCTTTGTCTGGAATAAAACGTATTTAGTTCAGTGGTTTTTGTGTGATCCTTCTACCAAACATACAAACAAACAAACAAAGAAAACAAATAAACAAACAGTGAGGGATGAAAACATAACATCCTTGGCAGAGGTAATAATAGGGGCACTTTTTATACGTTATAACTTTTGGCACTGGCATTAAATATAGATGTCTGATGTCAGTGCAGAAGCTTAACTCCAACTAAAAGTCTGCGAATTAAGTTTCACATTAAAGTTTTACCTTAAAGATATAATTTGACTCAGAGATTTAAACAACTTCAACTCAAACAATAACTCACTATTCCCTGTAAGTAAAGATGCTGCTACCTCTGTGCAAGGTTTTATCTCTTTTGTGCTCATTTGTATTAACATCACTAGCATCATAGCATCTTGAAGCTAGCTCAAATCCTAACCTTTGGTATGATTCTATAAAACAAATGTACACAAATCAAAACAAATCTCAAGAGGGCACAATGTACTCTTATCAAACCAAATGGTTGTTAAAAGTCAGTAGAAAATGAGTGGCAGCCTGCATTGCAATTGAGGGTGTTGGTTGGAAGCGGACACACAAGGCAGTTGACTTATCAGTGTGTGTGTGGGTGTGTGTATGTGTGTATGTGTATCTCTGAACTCTCTGATCCTTAAATACACTCACAGGCCTGGTCCACAAGGGGCACAGAGCGTAATAACCTATCAGCATCCACACAAATCAAATCACTGAGCATATTGCACTTAAATGTACACAACAACAGTGTGTACAGGTACACAGTACCACGTCGGGCTGGGCGATGTGGAAAAAAAACATTATCGCTATAATTCTTTTCATATCAGTCGATATGCTATTATCGAGACGTGTAGCCCATCTGATGCAGCTTCCTCAGCAGAATCTGAGTAAGGTCAAACGTGGTGAAGCTGATCCCCACTGCAACAGGCCCCTTCACCCAGTTCATGCTGAGACCTTTGTAGAGTCCGCGGATGACCCCCTCCTCGGACACGATCTCCCGCATGGTGCCCAGGATGGTGCCATACGTGTGACCGGTGACTCCCGCAGTCTGCATGCGCCGTCGTACCACGTCCAGGGGGTAAGACGCCGACTGGCCAATGAGACCCGCACAGGCTCCAAATGCCAGGCGCTCGTACGAGTAGGGGAAGGGGCGGCCGCTGCGTTCTACACAGGAGAGGAGGTTGTAAAGGAATGCAAGTAAAAAAAATTAAATTCACATATGCAACATAAACATTCCAGCCGCTTTCAGACATCGGATTTTCTCTTGATATTCTCTGGAGGGGCTTTATGTGAGAACGCAAATATCCAAACAAGAGACTGCAGAGATTTTCTGGAGTTTCACCTGCCTGGCCCCCTAGTAAAAACTCCAGAGAAAGCAGCTTAAGGGATAGTATATAAATTGAGTTAGTGTTGGTGCATTACCAGCATGTAGCTTCTTCAGTGTCTCATAGGTAAAGAAGCTGAGGCCAGCATAGGGAACCACACCCAGTATGGTGGGTGCAAAACCTCGATACAGCGTCTTCAGGCCCTCTTCCCGAGAAATCCGCACAAACACATGCAGGATATTACTGTACCTAAAGAGAGGAAACAAATAGAAAGTTTGAGAATTGTTTATTGTAGTTGGATACAATTGGGCGAGGTGTTGTGCAACAAATAAACTGTTTGACTTATTTTGGAGGCTTCACCCACTTCAGTTATGCTTATGTCTAAAGTCTTCAGTGTCAGTGAAAAGAGCATAACCCCTATCAGATTTGTTGTGATGATTATCCAAAGTGTTACTGAATTTGATCTCAGTTTGATTCTTTGTCTAGTATCATGACCTTTCACCTGAACCTTAAAGCAACACAAACACACACAACTTGAGCCCCCAGTGCTGTTTGGCTATTGTCCCCGTCAGTGTAAGAGCTCTAATATTTACTGATGATGGGTTTTAGCAGTTCCATACACTTACATTTCCTTTGGTGTTACGGCCATCCTAGCGCGCACCATGTCCAGGGGATAGGTCAGCATGGCCGCCGTTGTACCGGCCATAGATCCGGCCAGTAACCTTGGTATGGGAGGCAGGACACTGAAACAGCAAATTAGCGTCAATGTTGAGCTGTTTATGCTTCAGACAACATGTAGAAAATCTTGAAAAACATGAGCACTGATTAAATCCCTAAAAACTCATCACTTTCTCAAGATTACAGGTTTACATTTTATCCCCTTGAACTCTACACCACCAACAGGTTTAGTGTTTGCAGATCTATAAATAAGCCCCACCTCATTCTTCACCCACCCCCCAGCTGCTTGCCTGTAGCCCTGATGCTGCTCATCAATCACACGGCTTGTTTTCTCCTCTGCTAGATACTGTCTGTCACACTTTTACAGGTGCTAATATTTGAGTAATCCAGACATAGATGTTTGAACATGAGACCAACTCTGAAGAAAAATAAGTAAATCTCCCGGTATAAACTGACACTTACCTGCCCTGAAAGCCATAGTAGCTTCCCAGCTTCCTCTTGTACTGCTCATGAGCACAGAACTGGATGGCAGCG
This sequence comes from Platichthys flesus, assembly GCF_949316205.1. Classification (NCBI taxonomy): domain Eukaryota; kingdom Metazoa; phylum Chordata; class Actinopteri; order Pleuronectiformes; family Pleuronectidae; genus Platichthys; species Platichthys flesus. Next base: position 12,329,795 of record NC_084958.1, on the reverse strand, counting down.
TATGGGATGACTCGCACCATGGTGGCAGAGTTCCCCCTCCACAGACTGAAGAAGCCATCCTTTAGGTAGGTGCGGTATATCAACCTGTATGCCTCCTGTAAGTCAGTGTGTACACATAAACACATACTTTACATTCTTACTTAGATGGAGCGGATAATAATTTAAGTTAGTTTATGGCACAAATCTGTATGTATGTGTCTGCAAGTTATTTTGATCCATTAATTAATTCAATTCAGAAACTATGCTAAATACAATGAATGTGATTCAACTTATTGCATGTGACTAAGAACCGGTTCATTGTTTTAATAACCCTCTCACATAAAATGTTCTTTAAACCAAACGTACCTTGGCAGAGAATCGTGCTGACGACACTGAAAAACAAAACAACGTACAATATAAATTACATACACAGGGGTAATTATTGTGTGTGTGTGAGCACAATCCATAGAATTTAATTTGGGTCGTTTGTAATCTTAAAACCGTTTTAGCTCAACCGTGCGTCCAACTTACCTTGGAAGATGATTTTAGTCCTGTCCAATGGGGCGACAGCGGTCTTGGCCAAAGCTCCTGCTAAAGCCCCTGAGAAGAGCGAGTTGAGGACAGTCCGAGTGTGCATCAAGCCCTGAGCACAGAAGGAGGAATTGCTTTTAGGTATCACCAACACAAACACAGTGAATCCTGTGACACTGTATCATCACATGCACAAGCGTCTTGATATGCTGTTGATCATTGAGCTGGCTTTTCAATTGGATATTGTTAATTGAGCAGCTCAGTCCAATTCACAAATTAAACTTATAAAGCAAAAAAATGATTCTGTGAACTTCCTTCTCGGGTGAATATTTTTCTTAGAGTGTAAAGTAAAACGTTAGCTCACTTCTGACTGACTGGAGGAAGCCAGGGGCAGCACTTCTCCTTGTGTAAGAGATGCCCGTTGTTCCTGGACTCCATTCCCCATTCCCGAGGACTACACACAGCTGTCACTGAGCCCGCTCATGAATTCATCCACAGGACGGGCGGTGACACCAGGCACCGGGAGCTACACAGACAAGGAGAGACCTAAATGAGGATCAACAGTCCCTTTATATACAATTTGAAGCTGAGCAAGACATTCCGGTGGCTTGGTTTTGACTCTTGAACCTTTAAGAACCTTAAGTCAAGTGTGACTAAAATAAACTGCAAGCATAGTCTACAAAACAAGATCAATTGATTTTAAACTCTGGAGCGGCTTCATCTTGTTTTCTTGTGCACCAAAAAATCTGATCTAGTTTTTGTTACTATGCATTTCTCTGCTGACTTCATCTGTGTCACGTTAGCAAATAAGTTATCCTTCAACAAGAAGATGTAAATAACCACCTTGAGTAAATGGTTACCTGGAGACTAATGCAGTCACCATACAGTAACTGACTGACACACCTATAAAGGTCATCTGAGCAGCAACTTAGCAAAACACACACAAGACCACCATTGAAGAGTCTCCCTCGCTAAAATATCAGATTACAGTGTTTCCACATCTTTGTACGGTCACAACAGTGTCTGAGCAAGAGCAACACCAAGGGCAATGTCACTACCCCGACAAGACACCAACACGTCTACTATGTTTTTCAATGAGCTAATCATTTTATCAGACAAATCAGCTATTCATGTACCCTTTAACCACAATGGGCTCTCTGGTTCAATGTTAAATAACCCCCCCCCCCCCAAAAAAAAGTTTCACAATTAGTCACTGATCCAACACACTTTAAATCACAGTCACAACAAGATAAGCAATAATATTCTCCATGCCTGATAACATTCTATATAGTTTTTTAATTCAATGTAAACAACTAAATCTGTGTTCAGAATTTTGTGTAGGAAGAAATACATTTATACATTACATTATAATCCAGTAAATGGACATTACTTTGACCTTAACACAAACTGTTTGATACATATGTACATGTGAAAAGGGATAAATAAGCCTTTAGGTGTTTACAAAAATTATTCATTGTGCAGCCATGAAATAATGTCATCCTAGTTTTAATACTTCACTAAGCTGGTGTTATACAGCACCTCAACTGGTGACTATTAAGTAATGAACAATTGTTAAATAATCACGTTATTGGAAAAAGACCCACTCAGAAATCCCAGAGTTCAAGGAAGTGAACAGTGAGGAGAATCAAACAAAGTGAGATGGGGGGGAAGAGATAGTCGAGAGACAAGAGAGCAAACGGGGAGTCTGCGGAAAAGCCATGTTGTCAAGGGCAACCAATATTGGCATAGGTACAATAAGGCTTCAAACCAAATGACCATTTAGACCCTTTCACCTCACCCACTGTTCTCACCCACAATCCATCCCTCACCCCTCCCCACAGCCCCCTTTCCCCTGCATATCACTTTACAGTTCCTTGTTCTTGAAGGCCAGCTCTGATTGGTCGCCTCACTTGTCATCTGTTATTCAACACCGCATTCCCATGCTACACAAACACACAGCGTCCCTGTGGATTAAAAGTGTTACATACACAGCAATGTCTTCTTGTGTTCTGACCTGTTGTTTTAAGAAACTACTGTGACCAACGTGTCCTTTCAACTGGGTTACCTAATGACCATTAGTAAATCGCCAGTGTACCAGGAAACTGCGATGTTTCAGAGTGTGTTGGTATCAATACTAACTAACAGTCACCTATAACATGTGTGTGTTGAGACTAAGTTTGGGCAATATGTCCAAAAATGATACCATCAAGCATTATATCAACAAATATTTGATTATTTTTATATTGGTATTGGAAGTGAAATGTATTATATAACTTGTGTAATTTATGCTTACAGCAGACATTTTAAACTAGGTTACAGCTCAACATAAACTTTATGGTGCACCCACTGTCTAGCTAGCATGTGAGCCCATTGTCTATTCATGTCTTGCACAGGTTGATCCTGAGATCACCTAAAGTCTAAAGTGTCCTTTTGCTCTACTCTGGTTTAACTGGGTTTGTCCTTTGTTCCAAGAACTCAGCTGACTGACACAGCACCCTAACCAAAGAGGATACTATTTCCTCTCCAAGACATTTAGGATGCAGCCTATAAATCACACCTCTACAGATGATATGTTCCAGACACAAATACACCCCCCCCTCCTATCTTTTCACCCCTGTCTATTTGTTGGTTTGTTTGTTTTATGAGCAAGATTACACAAATGTAAAAGGTGGATTACCATAAAACTTGGTGGAAGGAAGTAGTATTGGTCAGGGTAGAAACAATAGCATTTGAATGCAGATCCCAATCATATTTGGTAATATGATTTCTCAGGTAATCATTTATAGAACTTGGTGAGGAAAGGCACATGTGTTTAAGGGGATGATAATTGTGAGCGTGTGCAGCTTTTTGCACATCAAAATTAAAATCCAGATGTAGGGAATTTGACTTCTTGTAGCTCTAGAGGAGATACAAGATGGGTGGCATAATAAAAAGACTAAACAATACATTTTTAATGAAGAGCTACATAAGTAATGCTGCATTTGAAAGGCTTATAGTAAATTTTCTGGTCGGATCTAACCATCATTTGTGTGTAGTTTGGATTATTTTGTTAATAAATTAGTTTAATTAATACAGAATGAGGATATGATGCCCAGGATGAGTTCTACAATATATATGTATATACCAACAGGTTTTATTTATCATGACAAGAAAGAGAGAGGAAGCAAACCATCACATTTAACATTGATGTTTAATAAATTTGTTAAATATTACATTTACTGTCGATTTTTTTTAACAGCCTTGTTTCCTAAACCATATCATTTCCCTTGTTATGTTACTCCTAGTCCTTGGATTGTAAATCACAGTTGTGTACATTAAACTGAACACAGTATAAGAGCAAGGTTCAGTGAAGAATTGCATATTCATCAATGATCGAACAATCTCCAAGCTTCTCTCAGCACCAGACCTGACCAAACTTACCCACTCACAAACAAACAAACACACAGTGATCTGTCAGTGCTTCTCTTACCTCGCACAGTCTGACACCGGCTCAGACACCTGCGGACTCCTGCTGCTTAGATATCCCGAGTTATTCCAAAGAGACACTGGTTAGCAGGTTCTTGTTCCTAAATTCGCCAAATTCCAGGTTAAGTAACGTGTGCTAGCTGTTAGCTTCCCCGCTACACTAACGTTATTATTGAGCTAGGACGAGTCGCCATTAAAAAACAAAACAAAAAAAACGATGTGTCCTGTCGTTAAACGCTGCTTCTTCTAAACACGTCCGAGATTCGTTTGCCCAACACAGACTCGGGGGGGACTGACGTCGTCCATGCTGCTCCGACAGCTGCTGTCACCGCTGAACGCTAGATCCGCCACACTGAGGTCCGACAAGGACAAGCGCCAAGGCATTGTGGGAAATGGAGTCTGAGGGGAGGCGTGCCTGGATAGGTCGCTTACAGGGGCGTGAGCAGGAAACTCCCCAGAGTTTAAAAGATAATGTATTCATTTTGTAGTTATATATTTTGGTTTAGTTTGTGAAATGGTTTTGGTTAACAGATTATTGTTTGCTGTTATTTCACAAGTTAGTAGCATGTTAAAAATTATCACCTTTAAGGGATAGTTCACCCAAAAATGAAAATCCAGTTATTTACTCGCCACTTTGCTGCTGGAGGGGTGGGTGAGGTGTTAGAGTACACAAAACACTTCTGGGGTTTCAGGGGTAAACAGTGTTGCAGCCAAATCAAATACAGTTGACCTATTTTTCAAACGTATAAAAAAAAAACAGAAACAAAACAAAATGCCTCCACACTGCCCCTGAGGTGTCAACCAAGTGTCCGTAAGCCCCGACATTCACATTCGACTCGAAATGGCCTCATTTACACAATCATTTTGGTCTAAGTATCCTCTGATATCCTCCTCAAGAGCCGTGTTTATCCATGGATCACAACTGACACTCAGACTTAAACATGGTTTAATGTCCTTGTTTCTCGTCGTACTAACAGACACTTGTTTTTTAAACGTTTGGAAAAATCAGTCCCAAGTTACTTCGATTGGACTGGATCTGCAACGCTGTTTACCCCTGAAACTCCAAATCTCCCACCCGTCCATCTGCAAAGTAGTGAGCAAATAATTAGTGAATTAATATTTTTGGGTGAACTACCCTTTTAACAGGCCTTGATCTTGCGTTCATATTTTTTAAGATAACTGATTATAAAAAATACACTAGAAGTAAATTTAGACCCAGGTACAACAAATCATGATATACACACAAGCACACAGTAATGTGAAGGTTGAGTTTTATCATAGTCAAGCAGATTACAAAGTCGTCCATCATTGTTCTAAATATCAGAGCCTTCAGCTTTACAAAGTAAGAACGCATAAAACCCCCAAAAAAGGAAATGTTTTGTTATAGTGCACATAGAAGGCATAAAATACACTTCAAAGTTTCTGTCAACATAGGAATGCAATCTGCCCAAATTACAATGTAGTTAAACTATTTTCATGGCAGCAAATACATTTGTTTACCCATGGTTTGGTCATGTTTACTCGTAACGCAACTTTCTGAAAATGAATATTACATTTATTAAATTTGAACAAAATATTAACAGCAAACAAGACAAGTACATCAGAACTACAACAGCCTTTTCCTTTGAATCGAAAACAGCAAAAAGGACTGAAAAAGTAATATATATATATATATATATATCTTAATAGCAATGGATGTGGAACCGTTGACTTGGTTGTTCGAATAGCTCAAGCATTTTCTATGACTATTCTGAAAAAATGTGTCTATCTAGGTAGGTGTATCTGTTTGCTATATGTATACCATCATTCTGACCTGATTCCTTCTTAACAATGTATTTCAGGTTATCTAATTGTCAGAGTGGAGGTATTCAATGATGCTCTCTTCTTCTCTCAGTCTTTAAGGCTGCCATGTTTGCCAGTCCACAGCTCTCGCAGCTCCACCTGGCATCCCAGATCTCTGAGGGCTGCTTTACCCAGATCACCACAGTCCTGGTGGTTCTTTAGTGCTTGAATAATCAGAGCCTCCGCTCCCATCTCCAGGATTGGTTGTGTGTAGTTTGGCATGCGTGACACCATGTTTCTCAGCAGATTACAAGCCTGTTTCTGATCATAAAGAAAGGAAAACAGAGACAGAGTTAGGACAAAGTCACAGTGCCTCTTTCAAGTGAGCCTATCAATTAATGAGAGCATATTACCTGCACATTAACAGACTTTGTATGCGCCTTCATGGCCTCCACCGCAGCCAAGGCACCTCCATTCTCCATGATGGCCTGGCAGTTTTCTGGTTTGCGCAAACAAAGAACAGAGAGGCACGCACAGCTACTTTCACACACCTAAAGCAAAACATGGAAACATTTTTTTTTTATAGCAGATTTATATATATTTGTACGCAACAAAAAACAATCTATGATTAAAAATGTATTTACTGAGTCCACGGTTAATTATCTATCAAATCCATTAGACTCACAGCTGGGTTGCTAATGTGTCTGTTCATGGCGATAACAATGAGCTGGACTCCGCCTGCATTCACAACAGCATCTTTTACATCGTCGTTTCCTGCTACAGCTTTTATTGCATTCATGACCTGCCGAACCAACTCCTGCAAGAGGGAAACAAGTTCAGTGAGCGGAACACGGAAGTTGAATGAGTTTGTGTCCCTTGTGTTTTTGTACAATACCGCTGTCTCGTAGCTGTCTGCGAGCAGCGTCATCATGAATTTCAATCCTCCCATGTCACAGATGTCTTGACAGAACTCGTTCCTCACAGCCAGACGGGACAAGGTTGAACAGATCTCAGCCAGAACAGAAGAATTATCAGGGTGAGCTGTGAGGGAGGAATGTGAAAAATAAAGAAGTTAACGTCATGAGATCAGACTCTGATTAAGAGAAAACATGGTAGTTTAAGTTATAAAGATAACGTCCTCCAATGAGCCAGCCTGTCTTACCTTTTGCAGCCTCGATTAAGACATTCAGTCCCTTGTTCTCAAGAACAATACTCTTGGCAGTTTCATGAGCATTCCCAAACGCAACTCGGATATCATCATCAAAGGTCATGACCCTGAGAGCTGCAGAGGCCTCCTTCAACACCTCTGCACATCCTCTATGTTGTGTGACAGCAGTGGTCAGCAGGGGCAGGACTCCGCCTTTTACCAAATCCTGCCTGTTCTGTTCATGCTTCAAACAGCAGTTACGCACAACGCAGATGGCTACACATGTCACCGAGGAATCTGCCTGGTATCTTTTAAGGGCTTCCAAAAGAAACTTCTTGCCCTCCGCATCCAACAAGTCTGGCTGTCCATCTGTCAGAGCAGCCAGAGCGGAGAGAGCTGCCAGCACAGCCTCTCGCTCCTCTAAACTCTTTTTGCAGTAGCAGAGGACAATGGGGTAGGCGTCTTTTTGGGCAGCTAGGTACCTCTGGGCAAATCCATGTAAGCACTGTTCAGTGAAGCACTTTAGGGCTGATGTCCATTCCATCACTCCAGAAGAGTCTTTTCCAATTCGGAGAGAATCCAAAGCCTGCAAGTGATTCGATTTGTTTACCAATTAAGAAATTGTTTGCAATTGATTTAGAAATAAGCAGTTTCTTTCTTTACCAAACATGCCAGGGCTGACCTTTAAGACCTCATGTGTTTTCTCTTCTGGGTTCTCATCAGATGAAGCAGTGGGTACAGCTTTGAGTATGCAACTGAGGTCCACGCCTGCATCCATAGAGGAAAATGGGGTTAATGCGTTAACACACAATACAATATCAAGTACAAGACAGAGATATAAACAATTTTTATGTGTATATATATATATATATATATATAAATATAAATAAAGCAACTACCAACTCAATAGTGTACAGTAACCATGACAAAATGACTTGTGAACACAGCAGGGAGGAGTGTGGTACCTTTTTCAAAACTACACGCTATGTGTAAAATGATAACAACTTGAATGTAAATATCCAATCCAGCTCAATGCAGTCTATTTCTGTGTCCAGGTCATTCATTCAAGAGAGACGTCAAGTATGAAGGAGATAAATGATTAGTATTTAATACTTCATCAACTTAAATTCCCTTTAATAGTAGATTGATGTTTGTTAGGCCACTGAGAGATTGACCCAATTATTCGTTCAACACCTGTTGTCATTTTTGGATTACAAGCAATTTAAAGAATTGCAAAAACAGTTTATATGTATTGGTCTTTTTGTTTGTTTACCTTTACTTCAGACTCATAGGTCCTTAACAGTATTGAAATATAAAATAAATAATTCCAGAAATACACAATAAAAGAAATACATCCATCACACTCTACAAATCCTCAGGGATTAAAAAAGACAAAGATATTTGTTACAGTGTTCCCAAAAAGGTGAGTGTTGTCTCAGTTCATGTTATTCCAATATGAACAATAAGGATCAGACCTCAAGGCACCGGTACGATGTGTCACTAGTGACCACTCCTCTGCCATGATCAATAATTCAGCAGATATTATGATCTGTCCATCGTTGATTTCCATTCTCAGTCCGTGCAAAGCAGAGATGAACAGGCATATATTATGCAGAAAACAAAACTGTACACGAGTCGTTTCTGTGACATTTACCTTGAGAATCAAACTGCTCCACAGCATCCCTCAGGGCCTCGTCAGGCTCCATCTCGAACTCCTCCATGTTTTCTCTGACCGCGGCGTCAAACGTCTCCTGGGTGATCCTGCGTAGCGACATCTTGCCTCCTTGTTTAACAGCCTGGAAGGAAGCGTGACAAAGCTGTTCTCAAAAGATGAGGAAGACAAGCTAGTGCTGGCTACAGTTAGCATGTAGATATTGCCTCCTGTGGTTGACTGTCGCTGCTGACATGTGCAGTGTCCTCTAAGTAACGTTGTTCTTATATTTACACTAAATAAAACAAACGTAAGAGACACACGTGTAATCACGTACCTGCTATCTACCACCGCCCAGTGTCACGCTGCACCACTGTTATGAATCAAGCGACTGCCTCTGTCGATTTACGCATATTACGTAGTGACTTGTTCTACGCCGGTCATGATAAGGGGAAATATTTAAGTGAATAGCAAACTCCGCAAAACAGTCCCACACATACATTGGCTCGGTTAGAACATAGACTGTGACACTAGTTCCGGTTTTGCCCGAATTCAACGATATTAGTTCTACCAGTGAAATAAAGCTATCTTGGCGCCATTAGAGTAAACGGACTCACCTGCAGCTGGGCTCGGTGCTGTACCGCCACACCAAGAACAGGGAGTTGGCCCAGACTCACCTGGAGAAAGCGGTGAGCAGCCGCAGCCACACGGTGGGACCCCCTGCTCTGGTCCAATAAATCACTGACCGATGATAAACATGCGGAACATCACCAGTGTTTAGTGCCTTCTTTATCTAACACTGTCTAAGATGGTGCACAGTGTGATTCGGACTGTTAACATGTATTTTTCTGTTTCTATCCACAGTGGCTCATATCACAACAAGTATCCTTTTTTTCTGAATGATATGAGGGCATGTGCATGTTGATATCAGGCTACTGACAACCATGCACATGCTAGGGTTCAGGATTTATCATTCAGGTAAAACTGAAGCAGAAGAAAAATCCTTAGTGATCAATGTCTGATCTCTCAGTTTGAAGATGTCCAGTTTGAAGCGGCAAGTATTCTGTCGGAGTTCTACTGTCAACAGGTAGCTGCATTCTGTAGATATAATGCATTCTAATAAGCACTCCCATTACATTTCATTTGACACAGTTGGATTGAGTGACCATACTTAATTATAGTGAGACCAAGCAGTTCCCACAACGAGCAAGCATTGGCGACTGTGGATAAATGAGAGAAATGAGGGAGATAAGAGAGGTGGGTGGAAAAAAGAGGACAGAAGAGCGGGGTATGTGGGGGAGGCAGGAACAGTTGTGAAACCATTAGATTTAAGTTCCTTCAGACTGGTTCTTTTAATGAAAATAATAACATTAATACTTAGAAATCATGCCAAACAAAAGACTGTCTAAGAGTGCAACAGTTACATGTAGCCGGCTGAACAAGGACTCTATGCAAAACGTCCATTCAAAAATTTGAGCCTTTTTTTTTTTTTAAATACATTTTTTAACGAAAATGTATCTCGTTTATTTTCCTTCACACTTCAGAACTTCTCTATTGACAGAACCCCTTTCCGTTAGAACCCCTTTCAAAACAAGAGTCCCAACCAACACCCTGCTTATAACAGGAACTACACATCAACCTTCCATAATAAAGCCACCAAATATAATAGCTTACGCTAACAAACGAAATATTTGAATTATGGACAAAATGTAAACTATCCTTTATCTATCTCTAGCATAACCCCGAAAGATGGTGGAGACTTTCAACGAATATTTTCAGATTTATTCGAAACTTCCCTAAACAACACCATAAGAGCTTGTGCCTCTTCGGAGGGTCACTAAAACATAAAACTTTTCCCATGTGAAGTTACAGATTCAAAACAGTAAGTCCTCCTATATACACTTCACTTTCAAAATAAAAGCATGTCAAATGAAAATTAAAACTTATTTCGGAATTTATCCCAGAAAAAACAAGCTTTTTCTTCAAGTGAATAGAGTAGAGCGAATGGAGCCCCATAAAGCTTTGGCCAATGAGTAAACCCATTTGATAGAAAGCTTCAATGCTTCATAAAGCTTTGATGCCCTATGAGACTTCATCAAATCAGCAATCGAGGCATCTTGATGCATTTCAATGTATCACATCCACAATTTTCTGTATTACTGTATATGGCTGCTTTTTCATCAATTAATAGTCAGTCAGACACACACAAACTGTTTTTTATTTAGAAAGTGGTTTAAAATATGATCAACTGTTGTAACAATTTAGCTGTCTATTGTTGTTCATGAATTCAGCGTCTGTTTGACCAGTTCTGATACACAGTATTAGTTGGGGCACATTTGGATATATATGTATCTGCAATGATCTATAGGTAGTGTTGTGGTAATATGGTGTGTATTTGGTGGTTGAGCTGCTGAGGTACATAAAAAATGTGAGTCTTCACACAAGGCTGAGATCAACACTAAGTTATATTAGATTTAATTACTGGACCCATCCAGCACTGTGTATTCATTTTCCCAAAGATAAGAAAAGTGAACTCTTATTGTGTGTGGGGACTGTGATGCAACATAAGTCCAGGGGAATTGTTGACATTGCAGTTTAGTCTCCTTGCTGCTGCCTGACAGTAATTCCCTTTAGATTCTTAGCGTTTCACTCTCACTGGGATGTAATGTTTATAAGCTGTGCACATTTTGCCTGAGTCAAGAAATTAGTAACAATAGTAATTATTTTCTACTAAATAAGATTGACTGTTACCTGTTTGCACACATGTTGTTTCACGATGAAATGTAAATGTTTATGTATTTATAAGCATTTTGGAGTACTTGTATTTTTCTCATTTCAGTTCTTCCTGTTACACTGTTTTCTTCCACATGAGGGCAGCGTAATCCTCCATCCACTTAAGCGTTCAGTTACATCAGATGCCTTTGTTCTTTGCTGTTGATTTTTATAACTGGCAGGATTTTCAGTTTACAGTTTCCCTATTGTTGGTAAGGTACATCTTAGTTTAATCCACGGTACTTGTGGTTTGGTTTGTTCCTTTACAAAGTGTTGGATTCAATTCATTTTGTTGTTATTGTTTTCATAATATGTGTAAAATCAATAGAATGTTTGATATTTTCCACACGTTTTATGGTTAAAAATGTAAATGTTGAATGAATTGATTATTCATATTGAATAGGCCTTTAAAACTTGACTAAAAACACAATGTCGACGTAAGGAGAGTGAATCAAGGTAATAGATTTAGAGAGGTGCATGTGCTCTGTGTTATGCAGTTACTTGATATAAAAGATATCTAACTGATCTGAAATGAAACGGTAGATCAAATTTGTGTGTTTGTATGTTGCGTCATTTTATTTTATGCAATCTAAGCTTATCACTGTGATGTCTGCATTGATATCAAAGTTATTTTTATTTTACTCAGACATTGTTGTGCAGTTTTCAGATCCACACAATGACAGACTGTACAGCTCTATCAAGTTTCAAGTGTTATTTCTGTGGCAAACAGAATGGAAATCAATGGATGTCTGCAGCAGTAGGGAATATAATATAGATATTATTGCATCTATTCAAAAAAATATGAAGCTATAACTGCATAGTCTGCACAAAATAAAAAATAAAAACCAACACACTGAAGGAGTTCTATGAATTCACCAAAAAACTATGTATACGAGCACTGAAGCAAAGAACAGGTACTTAAACCACAAGAAACAAAAAAGTAAAAAACGTCCACTCCATCTAGTTGAATTAATGCATCATTTTTCTCTATACTCATTCGATAAATGCATCAGTGTCATTACGGGGGCAGTTCTATGAGGTGTGCAAATTTCAGCTAAAGACTGAGAGGTATTTCGTACACACTCCCTGATTACATCTCATACAGCTTATCATCCTCAGATATGACGAGCAGCCTCTGACAACATGAAACCAGACCAAAGCTCCACTATTTGATTTTAGCTGGCAGTGACATGTTAAACCAAACACATCCCCGCCCACCCAATCATAATGACCCCTGTGCCCTGACCCCTGGACTTTAAATCTTCAACTCTGCTGTAAAACTCTCCACACAGTTTAACTGATGCAGCACATGAGCAGCACTGAGGTGATTCGGGGGCTGGGCTGGTGGTGGACTTTCACAGACAGCGAACAAGGGGAGATGGTGTAAGTGACATTTCAAGTGGAAACATGAAGCCTTATTTGTCGGTCGTCAATAACAGACTGAAAAGAAAACAAACAAAAAAAAATTATCGTCTGCTGTTTATTAATATTGATGAGTTTTCTTGAATTAAACTCTGGTGCCTGTGTAACCGATGCTTGGCTAAAGAAACAAACACTGCTGTGAACTGTATTAGAAAATTGAATGTAATGAGCCTGAATCATCATTGTTTCATTTCATATCCAACGCACTTGAGGACACAACCATCACAACAACAAAATGTGTAATTGCAAATAGTCCCAAACAAACAACCCAATAAACTTTGGAGGAGGTTTAATGATGAGGTCGTTAAGACCGTGAAAGAGATGAGGACCAGGTCACCAAACTCCACTGGGCTGCAGGGGTCATCATTAAGGCCTCGGGATTCAGAAGATAAGTGCTGACGTCCAGATGTCTGAGGGGTTGTTCCAAGCTTATACAAATTAAAGAAATACCTCACACATAAGTTAATGAGATACGGAGGAAAAGTTTAAAGATAAGAATCTGTAGAGTGTGAGGAATATCTCAGGAAGGGATGTGGTGTATGTCACATCACTTTTAAACCTGAGTACATGTAACCATCAATTAAATGGGATTACAACACGTACAACGTTTTTAAAAACTCACTTTAAAACTCACAAAAGATGTATACAACAGAAATACAATTGGCCTCACATTCATATTTACAGTCTCATTAGGATGTTACAGTGAAGCAAAACTGTTTAAACTGCCGGCTTACTTTTAGCTATTGCTTTGCACAGAACAGGAATCAATCTGATAATCAATACATTATACTATATCTATTTGACAGAAAACATTAATTCATTGAAAGCTAATAAAACTATTTACATTCACAAAAATGATCATGCTAGATAAGAGGGCTACCATTAGAATATTAACCATTTGAGACCAAATACTGGATTTAATATGAAGGTAAATTGACTGCTGGATAAAATAAATAAATAATAATAATAATCGTCTGTGTTTATTCAAGATGTATATGAGGTACTATACATAAGCATCCGTACTCAGCCGTTTTTTTGTTGACATAAATATTTATAACATTTTTAAACAAAATGACACGAGTTGATCAGATTGTCAAATTTCATTTGATCACTTCCTTGTATTCCCTCGTGCAGCCCGGAAGCTGTCGTCAGCACGCGGCGGCGGATCAGTGAGGACGAAGTGAAAACTTTTGGGACGCTCGAGGTGTCTCGGACGCAGCTGAAAGGAGCCGTTTCCTGCCAAATAGTGAGACCGTCTAATCGAGACTGCAGCAGCCACTTCCTGCATTGTTACAGTGCTTTAATGAGGATTAAGTTGAAGCTGTCATGTTGTTGCGGGCGGCCATTAGGCCTGCTCCACACACACTCACACACAGAGAGGAGATGGAGGCTGACCTCAGCTCAGTCTGGAGACACCTGGACCCCCCCCCACACAACATATCAGTTCATTCTACAAAATACTGATATGAAAGAAAATGTCCCATGGGACCTGTTTCATTGGGCCTATTTTTACACAGGTTTATTTAATAATAGCTGTAAACAGCAAGTAAACAACATGAAGTTGTGAAATAGATAAATAAAATATTGGTAAACAAATTACCTCACACTATTTTGTATTTCGATTCAGCATCCCAAAGTCAAACCTAAGGAAATCACATTTAAGACGAATTCAATTTATTGACTTGACAGCCATCCCAGATGGAAATATCACAAACCACTCATTTATATGCTAGCAGGCTGTTAGAATTCAATAAATAGAAATAAAGTAGACTTTGTCATAATTGGCCAACTGAATACCAACTATGTGCATTTTGGGCTGCAACTACTTCATGAACATTGTTTACAGACAGCCATAATCCACAGAGGATGAATCCTATCAAATTGTGATGCAGACAACGTTTCCTTTAACATTGTCAGCATCAGGTATTACAGTAGCTGAAAGTTTGACAAATAAAGTACCTAGGACATGACTCCAGTGTTCCAGCTGTTATTTTTTTAATCGTGGTACTATTGAGTACCACAGTGTAATAGGTACTTGTCCGTGGCTCCACAGGAACACTTACTGTATTTATAGAAAGATTAATCATAGCCTATAAACTCCAGAGTGTTTTCTCATCTTCATTAAGTTACTGTACTGGGAGGTGTGATCATGAGAAGATGGACCCTCGGCACAGATTGGATTGGGTTTTTGCGAGACAATCTGCAGCCTCGGGAGATGGAGTGGAGGGACTAGGGGATGGAAACAATCGGACTTGATGACGCAGCATCATCTAGACAGCTTTTTTTTTGTCATTTAAAGAATGGCAGTGTGAGGCTGACAAAGCACTCAAACACCCCACCCCCCACCTGCTAGAGAACAATAACCCCCTTCCAAATCAGTCTTCCCTTACCTTGATTTCAAACACATATTTGGAAGGGTGTGCATTTATATGGCCGTTTGTGGATGAGAGGAGGATTAGCTCAGTTCACAGGGAAGCTTTGAAGGGCGGCAGGTCTTGTCACGAAAGAGGCCGCTTCTCACACGGTGACCACACTGTGTATGGAGCTGACAGTATTGTGGTCTTAATCCAGGCTGTAAAGTGCGTTGTTTGTGTTGCAGACCTGCAGTGGCCTGCTGTACATGTTGGTTGGGGTGCTGAGAATATGATGCTCAGGTTGTGATAAGGATCCCGATGTGATTGCTGCTGCAGGTCCTTGTTGAGAGGTTAGAATGGGGGTCGCTGGTGGAAGACCACATCCAGACAGAGTTTGAAGGATAATGCGAGATCCCAATTTGATATTGGCCACTAGTCACCCCAATACCTCCCACTCATGCACTCTGTCATCTCAAAGTTTCAGTCCTACAATGCTCACAGTAGTGCCACCACATTATGACACTTTTATTAAACATTTCTCTGTTAATATGCAAAACCGGAGCTGAAGACTACTTCAATCCAATAACACTTTTTCTGGATCATATGCTATATGGAAAAAAAAAGTAAGATCTGAAACAAGGTGTCAAACCTCTTTACAAGACAGGGTTACATTATGAAAAAGTAGGACCCACTTATTGTATATAGTACTTTAGAGTGAGAGTTGTTCACATTACTAAAAAGTAGTTGACCTTTTGGGGGCTTTTTGGGTCTCTGCCTTTTGGAGCTGGCAGGGTAACTTAATGTTTGGCCAGCTGGGCCTGACTCGATGAGTAGATTGGTTATGCAATGCCAGAGCTGCGTGGTCAGTTTTGGGTGAAATGATATGTTGCATCCTTATTGATTGTCAGGTTTCATGCTTTCAGTATCACAGGATCCAGTGAGCTCAGCAGAGGAGACAGAACTGTTTTGACCTGAGGTTGCCACTATATATCCATAATTGAAGTAACACACAGAGCAAAAGTGTTTTGGCCTATATTTGGCCTACATCCCGCAATTCCCACATCCGGTCCACATACCATATGGAGAGATGGCACTTGGGCACTTCCGCTCCCGTTTGCCAGAATATTACACCAACTGCTCCTGTGGTGTCATCCAATGATGAAATGTAGGCTAAACATATGTTGTTAATTATGTTATTTTTTATTTATTTTACGTTTGAAGAATATGTTCCCAATTACTTCAATTGTATTGGATTTGGCTGCAACGCTGTTTACCCCTGAAACTCCTTAAGTGTTTAATTGGACTCAACCCTTCACCCACCCCTCCATATTGGTGAGCAGATAATGGGTGAATTTTCATTTTTGGGTAACTTTTCAATTTTAGGTGCCAAAGGTGGCCCGAATTTGTTTTGTAATATTTTAGGTTCATACCCAGATTACACCTTGCCTGGAGTGCCGGATGTTTGGCAAAAAAGTCCCACATCTGTTTTGGGATATTTGGGACACATCCTATTTTACAAGTGGGCCATTTTATGCTTACACCTGTTTTGTTCGGGCTACAAGAAGGTCAGCATCATTGCCTGAAGTGGCCCACACGCGTATGCTTCATATGAAGGGAGGAGGATGTGATGAGGATGGGAGTTTGAGGTGAAGGTCATGATGCTTTTCATTCTCAATGTGTCACTATTGTAAGATAATGTGAGGACTTGGACGAGTGTGTGTTAGGGGAGGATCTCTGCAGTTGCAGACCTCTGGGGGGGTCAGCCAGAGGAGCCCCGGGGCCCCGGAGATGTCCTTCCTGATACAGGGCCCTTGGTGGTCAGTGGCTCTCCACGCTGTGATCCGGTCGCCCTGGTGTGCCGAGGTGCGCATGCCCACTGAGGAGGACGCAGCGGCTCCATGTGTGTTGAGGCGCATTATTTGGCAACAGACGCGGCAGCGGGGAGGGCCGAAAAAAAGAGGATATCCCCTGGCTTTCAAAAAAGCAACGATTTACCGAGGTTAACTGCAGACTAAACCTCCCCGGGTCGACCATCGGCGACGATCGGGACACAAAGCGACCGAGTAAGTTGACAGAGGTGAAGCCGAAGTTTTGTAGAGAGTGGATCGAGGGGAGCCTTTTATTCGGACGCGTCGAGAGGAGCCAGGTTTTCCTCCACCTATCTGTGACGATAAAGAAGCTGATGGGCTGTTGAAAAGTAACACTTCTCCGCAGAGCCAAAGGTTGAGCGCTGGGTAGGAGGGGAGGGGGCTGCTGAGCCCGAATGGGTTTTATTTCGGGTTTGGTGGAGCGTGGCAGTTTGTAAATATGAGCCGGGACGTGGTGTGGTAGCGGTGGAAGTCGTGGAACGAGGTGAGGATTAAAACGTTACACCGCCGACGGCTCAGCTTCGTCCGTGGGGCCGGTCGATGAAATATACGAGTTCCGACTCGGAGCTTTTTCCCCGGGGAGGGGGGCACCCAGGTAAACAGTCCCACTGAGCCCCACACAGCCTCACTTTGAGCGGCGGGATGAAACTTTGTGTCCCCCCTTCCGGGGCTGCTGCTGCTGCCGCTGCTCGTCCCGCAGCGGGGCGCAGGCAGCCAGGTCACCGAATCGGGCTCGGTTCTGGTTGTTGTCGAGGGGGGTGGGTGGGGGGGAGGGCATATTGGCGTGGAGCCGCCCGGCTCGGAGGACTTTTCCTACTTAATTGTTGACCCTCCCGTCGGCTGCTGTGGGTCAGACACGAACCGCTGGTTTCCGAGCTTCGTGTTTTTTGGTTGTTGCGATGTAAGCTAATGCTAGTACCCGCTAACTAAAAACAAGCTCACCTCCACTGAGGCGGCGTCAATAATAAAAAAAAAAGCCGGCTGCTTGCACATGTCGTGTGGGCTGGGTTTGGTTTTTTTAAAGGGCTGACGGTGTTTGTGGACAGTGTACTGGGTGGTGCAGGGGTAATGGTGGACGCTGCTGCCAGCTTTAAGCCCCCGTGGCGGTGGCACCAGTGTTGGTTCTGCTATCTGGTAGCTAATCTTCCTACTTCTCTCTGTGACAACCGTAGTCTTCCTCCTCTTAAAGCTGAACACACATACACACACTCACACACATACACTTTCCTGCGCTTCGGGACAAAGCTGTGGCTGGATCTCTGTCCTCAAACCAGTGTATACACATTCCTCCACGAGCTGTAGAAGTGGACGGGCATCGATGGATTTAAAAACTTTTATTATGAATGATCAAATGTGGACAAGGCTACTTGCAGGCGCTCAGAGATGCTGGTAACTTTTAGAGATTTTTTTCAGATTTAGTGACAGTATTAGACATTATTATTATTATTTAACATCTTTTGCATTATGTCTACCCTGCTGTTAGAGAATAATAGTTATTCAATGTGCTTATAAGACTAATGACATACATGTATGTTTTCAAGCATGCATGATGTCACTTAATATTAACATTATTCCTGAATCTTCAATTGTTTATTTTTGGGATTAACTATTAATTATTAGTTTTTTCCACCGTCCAGAATAACAACTTCTTGGGGAGTCTCGTGAATCTGAAATCAGTTAATCGTTGTCATTCGTTGAGATTGCTGCTGATAAATTCCTTAATTAAAATAAATGAATTCCCTAATGGATTTAATGTTCTTAGTGGCAACTATTGTATAAATGGTACTGAAGCCAGGCCAGGGAAACGCAACACAACAGAGGCACTTGAAAGCCTTTTGGTAGACCGTGGATGGCATGGCAGTGAAGTGGTCGGCTTTTAGGAGACTTTATTGCCTCTTTGTGGAGTTCTAGAATGAACACTCAGTTGTTCATGAGAACAGAGGCCTTGTAAAGTGTTTTTTCCATGTTAACACACCAGTGCATGGGTACATTGTTTACAAACTGTCATTGTGAACGATATACAGGTTGCCTTCAGTGGAGGGAGCTGAATGCAATGCTCTGACCCTGGGATTGCTGAACTACCTGTCGTGACAGACGGTGCAGAAGTTGTACCTCCATGGCATGAGGCAGCGGTTGTTCCTCTCCATCCCAGACTGACTGGATTTGTGGTATTAGAATAACAAGACTTGAGTGAGTCAGAGGGTTCAGCCTGGTTTTCCAGAGAGGACTGTTGCACAGTGTTGCGCACACAAGACTGATCCAGAGTAGTTGCGCAATCAGCCACTGTTCTGGAAAGGGTCGTCCGCTGGCCATGTTTTAAGCTGCTGCACATGACTGCAGGGGTCACAGGGCAGCTGTTTGGTCAAGGCTCTGTGACTTCATCAGATATATAGGGAGCCATTTGTTATTTAATTGCCTTTGTTCTGCCTGCTTCGTTGAGACAATGGTGTTGGCTGCTGCATAAAACACTGAGTTGTTAATAGGCTATTTAATTGAGCAAGCTAGTAACCCACAAATATTAGTTTTGGCTATGACCAGCTCCTGCGCTCATTTGGTAAATTACACCCAGTCAGATTAAATATTTTTTATGTGTAACCATGCAAAAGTGGATTGTTTCATGTTAGTGCTCAGAGGCCATGGTCACTATCACTTGATATTGAGACAGATGCAGCCAGATAATTGATATGAATATTTTTTGCTGGTGCAGCCATTTTACAAGGTGCTGTGTGTGTGTGTGGCTGCACAGTTTGAAACTCTTCTGTGGTGTAGGAATGCGTTTCCACAGGGTAAAGGTCTGTCGGTGGATAAATAAAATGCTGAACACATACTGCAGCCAGACATCATCGATGGTTTAGAGTGAACACCGACGACTGAGCGGCTGAAGATTGACAAAGATTGACATGATTCATGAGTGACAGGAGGAATAAGCACCTTGGGGCAGGAAAAGATGACACTGAGCAGAAAACTAGACAGGTGCAAATGAAGTGTAAATTCGGTCGAACGGAGAACCCTGATGCCAGTTTAAAGTAGTAGCCAAACTTGCCATGAGCTGAAGGTTGGCACAGTGCACTTTGATAACGTGGCAGTGATCACTATGATTTAATTACACAGCAAATGTTAACTAGAGGAAGATGTGATGGTGTGATTAGATCAGATTCCACGATAATTGCTCCTGTGACGACGTTCACCAAAGACGACAAGCGAGACATGGAGTAACTCAATTTCATACTCTCATGGCTTATCACACATTAAAGTACACGGCCTATCTGCTTTAAGTGTGTTATTTGGAACTCTGTAGATTAAGAAGCCTTACATGTTTATAAGGTATTAACTTAGTTATGAACATTTCATGGTGATATGATAAAGATTGAGGTGGTGTTTGTAATGGTAGTCTGAGTAATGAGCACACCAGCGCAAGGGTGGCAAGACTATGGCAAAAAGAGATATAGTTTATTGATAAATTATCTGTATTCAGTGAAGTTATTTTGCAGTTTGCAGTCTATGCATTGCTGTGTTACACTTCAGACAAGAAACGGCAGGAGATCATTTTCCATTGTTTGCCTTTCACGTATGATGAACTAAGTTCTTCAATGTAAATTGGTCTTTTATTTAAATATTCATTTACTTAGTATGGACTAGTGCTCTTGCTGTGACTTGACAGTTATTAACAACACAACATATATGTGACCATAAATGTGTCTGTTAACAACAGCACCAGGTAATATGCAGCGAGTACACATGTATTCACTGTACAAACATGAAAGAAAGTTCAATCATTGCTAATATTTCTCCTTGTGTCATGTTTGATGACCTCGTAGGAGTATTTTTGATTATGTTGATAGTCATACCCTTAAAAACGTTCATCTCACCTGCCTACTCACAGAAATTGTGTTATAATGAAATTGACAGTTTCCGGTCACCCTCGTCCAGATAGTTAACAGTTAGTGAGTTAGTAAAGGTTGACTAGTATGTCAACCGCGTGTATCGTGAATATGTGTGACATGTCGTACCGGTAAAGTAGAGTTTTCATTTCAGTTTTAGCTGCTGTTAGAGACTTCACGCAAGTTGCATGTGATGTTATTTCGTCAGCTGAGTTGAGGGTCCATTCAATGTGTGTGTGTGGGGATGAGGGAAATGTGTGTAAACTGCCATGGAGATGAAACGCGAAACCCGGCGGCCATTCAGATCCCTTGCTACAAAGATAGGGTCAGTGTACGTGTAAGTTTAGTGGGAGGGGGGGTTGCGGGATGGCGTTCCCCGTGTCCAACTTCTTCCACCAGCATCATTTCATAGATACATGCACCAGAATTGATGACCATTACACCCCACCCCCCTCACACACACACAGAGGACGCTCTTCTCCAGCACCTGAAGGGTTAAACTAGCTTCAGCTTCTCTCTCACACACACACGCACACACACACTAGCCAACCGGTTTAAACCGGTTTGCAGGAAAAGTGCTTTGTGTGTCCCAGTGAATCCTGGGAAGGGTCATGTCATGCGTGTCTCAGTGATGTCAGAGTATTAAAAGAAAACTTCGACAGCTCTACCATCAGATGATTGCTCTGCATGCTGCGTTGTGACTGCACACACTGTACATTGTGATAGGTACATCGTGGACACACTGAGCGTGCTTTATGCTCGCTACCATAAGCGTTCCGAGAACAGGAAGGGGAGGAGGTTGGAGTGTGTACAGTGTGTGTCCAGACGTAGCCTAGGTATCAAGGGTTAATTGTGGTCGTCCCCATCGGCAAAAAATCATAGCTTCCTGCAGTGCGGTGCTGGGCAACCTGAAGGCCTCAGTTGGCAGGACTGGACCTGGTCTCTGTAACAAACATACATGTATGATTCAGAACAGGACTTTGTTGTCTTGTGGTTGATCAGTGTACATACTGTACAGCAACCATGTTAGTGTACTCTGAATTTCATTTGTGCTTTCTGTTAGAGAGTCTGTGAACTTTGACCAACGGTCACTTCCTGTACCATGTGAGACAGCATGTGTTCACCTTTAACACAGTTGATAATGATTGAAGTTATTTCAATGAGTATGTAAATAATATTGTAGCATCGTGGTTTTGACCTTTTCATTGAACTTAAAGTTAGAGTTGGTAAGTTGTGAGCACTTTTTTTTAAGGGGCGGCTGTGGCTGAGGGGTAGAGTGGTCGTCCTCCAACCTGAAGGTCGGCGGTTCGATCTCCAGTCTGAACCATCTGCATGCCAAAATGTCCTTGGGCAAGATGCTGAACCCTGAATGGCCCCCCATACAATAACAAAAGTGCTGCAAGTAGATGCACTGTATGAATGTGTGTGTGAATGGGTGAATTTGAAACTGTAATGTAAAAGCGCTTTGAGTCGTCATCAAGACTAGAAAAGCGCTATATAAATACAAATCCATTTACCATTTTTTTAATCTTATTTGTTAAAGTTCTCTCCACATTGTGATGGACCTGAATAAATAAAGTTCTTGGTAAAAAACCGCCAGTGTCTATGGCCTTCACAGGACTGCCAAAAACATGACCAATCATTTCACTCAGACCGAATGAAAATTGGTATATATAGGGTGTGGTGTCTATTATACATAAATGGTTCTTGACCTACTGATGTGGAAAGTGCATCAGAGATTTACAGAGAACAAAGTGGTTGGCCTTTAGCTAAACCTTAAACGTAAACTTATATCGACCCATGTGGTCCATCGTCTCTCTGGTTCCTTCATGTCTGACCTGATGCTTAGAATTCAGAGCAGCTACTGCATGAATGTTTGTCTACCTGGGAGAAGTGTGCAATGCTTATCTGTCTGATACACAAGCTGCTCTATCCACTGCTTCCAGACGTCATCATCTGGTAGGACTGGATTTGTTTTCCCGGAGACATCAGATGTTAATGTATCTGGTTCTTCTTGGTGCAAGCCCCGGGGGAGGGGGAGGTTATACACAAGATTAAGTCTTTGAAGTAAATTTAAAATGTTTCACTGTCAAACATAAATAAGTAAAGTACTCCTAGCGTTAGTAAAGGACTCCTGGTCGTTATGAATATTGTAACAGAAATCATGCTCCAGTTAATTTGAGATATTCTCCAAAGTCCCTGTTTAACTCTGATTTGATAACGGTGTCATGTTGTTGCAGCTATTTGATGTCTCACTGCAGCAATTTTTTGTTTTTTTTTACCATCTTTCAAAAGAACTCGTTGTTACAATCAGGTGATCCACAGATTTTTTTCTTTTCATTTGCACTGCACACTGAGTGGTTTCCATTGAAATTTGGATAATTGGATGTTTTGAAATTGTACTTGAATCAACATATGGGTCATTTTACCTCACTAATTCAACGTGTTTAGTCTGGTGATCGTTTGTTCTCCGCAGCTGGCTCAATGTAATTTTTGCTCAGGAGGTGCACTTTCAAGAATATGGATAACAATAGAGTATTATTAATTATATAAATATGATATTTATTATTTTAATATATATATATATTAACAGCTCTGTAGTAGGGGTTGGTGGTCTGATGATGTTATACTGTGATGGGTCTTTAAGACACCTGCACATTTTTTATTTGTTTCTAGCATCTGACAGATAAGCTGAGAACAAATCTCTCAGGATGAAAAACATGTAGAGGACACAGATGAAGATGTCCACTTGAAAAGACAAGACTCCAGAGCTTTAGGCGAAAAGGGCTAACGCCGGTGTCAATGTGCTGTAAACAAAAACATGAAAGTGCTGCAGCAGTTGGAATTTATAAGTCCTTGTCCTGCTTCTTGCATGTTCTACCCAGACGGAGCCCCTCACATGAAAGCTCCGGAGATTCTCCTGTTGTTGTGAACATATCTGACCCGGGCAATCCTGCTGGAGTCACACAACGTCACTTTGATTGATTTGAAATGACATCGACATGACTTAGATCAAACGGAAACAAACAAATAGCTGTAATTGTTTGGAAACAACCCGACTCAGCCTCTGAGACTAGAGTGATTTGCACTTTGAGCTTCCTAAATAATACTTCTTGATCAGTGACATTGTAGAACCTCAGGGTAAAAAGTTGTGCGTAAGCGAGGCTAACATGTCATTCAGGCGCATTCAACCTGAGGGCATGTGTCAAAAATATGCAAAGAGATGAGTATGGCCTGATGTCTGAAGCTCCACCCAAACAGCCACATCTTGATTCATATTTTACACTCTTAGGTGTAGATATGTAGATGTTTTTGAAAGAAAATATACCTATTTAAACCAATATGCTTTTCATATTGGTTTGTGTGGTACACATAATGCAATAGAAATTTGAAAAAAAATGTAAGCAATAATCAAACAAAGTTTTTCCAGTGATACTGCTAAATGGCTGTGCTGAACAGGGTTTCATGTGTGATGGGACATAGCAGATCAGGAGCCGGTGCCAAAAAAGGTGTCAATATTTGGTTTTAAAGGTGCAAATAGAAAATACCTTATGCTGGTTTTGGTCGGGATATTCTTGAAGGTAAATTTAAAAACTGAAGAGATAGATCGCAGTTCAGATTGTGTTGGTTTTCTGTGTTAAAACATCATGAAAAACAACTACTGTTACTCTCCAGTTTGTCCGACAATCAACATTTGAATGGAATAATGTTTGTTTTTTTACATCGAGCACTGATATCATTTTGTCTGGCCAAGAGACTTTCTGTAGTATTTCTGTAGCCTGTGGAATTTGATCGGTAACTTTGATCCCCTTTGAATAACAGTCAAGATAACACAGTTATTTCTTCCTCTTTCTGCAGGGGATGTCTGAAGAGGCCGTGCGCCAGACGCGCAGCCAGAAGAGGGCGCTGGATAAGGATACTGACCCCCAGTCTTTAGAATCCTCTGATGCTGAAAATGACATCAAAAAGCCTAAACTGGACCCATCTGAACCCACAGCACAGGCTGAAACTAAACCAAAACCTGACCCTCTCATGGTGCAGGATGGTCAGAGCCGGACTAGCACCGGATCAGAGGACGGGCAAGAGCAAGAGCCGAGCAGCTTGCCTTTGCCTTTAGTTTTACCATTTGCCTCCAAGCCGATTAAAGATGATGGGGAGACAACCCAGACCCAGGAGGCGGCGGAACCCAGCGTGGACAATCAGACTGACTGCAATGATAGAGCCAGCAGGACGGAGCCAGCTATAGATACGAGGAACCGGACTCGACCGACAGAGCCAAAGGCATCAGGTGGCCTGCTGGCTGCGGGCGAGGTGAAGGCCACCATTAAAGTTGAAGTTCAGATGGGGGAGCAGCCTGTGGATATGAGCACGTCAAAGGGGTGAGGAACGGTTCACAGTAAACTCAACTCAGCTGAAACAAACTCGAGAAAGTAACTGTCAGAAGAAGTAATGCTGTGAATGTGCAGGAAGTTTCTTTGAAAGACTCAAGCTCCTTTTCTAAATTTCTAATCTTCAGAAAAAACACATGGGAAATTACAAAAACAGAGAAAATAGAATCTAAAAAGACTTAAATATGTTTAAAGTTACTTTATGAGAGGGATGTTGTTTAAACTCAGTGTTTGGGGGGGGGGGGGGTTGTGGGTGGTGTTGTTGTGGTCAGAGGTCATGCCTAACTTACTCCTTGACTCTACCTCCATTTTCCCCCCACTAACCACCTGAACCCTAAAAAACTCCCCGCACACAAAATGAAGCCGTGTGTCACAAACCGGTTCCAGCCGGTTGTTGCCATGGTTTCCACAGTGGAAGGAGCAGCCAGGGGAGGAGGGAATGGGGGAAGGGGGGTGAAAGTGAGTGTGTCACGTGATGATGACTTTGGGGTCATGTGACTTCTTTGGAAGAGAAGTGATTAATCCACAGGAAGTGATGATGGCGCTAAGCCCTGAGGAGGGACTAACACACGCAGGCAAAGAGACAGACCTCACGTCGTCATGCGTTGACTTTAACGGCTCTTTATGGCTCATAGAAACCAATAATCTGTGAAGCGACGAGGCCATCCTTGTTTTTTATGGGAGCATTACTGATGGTCCTCAGTTGGTGAGTGACACTAGTTAAGGAATTTAGGTCATCTTGCTCTCACATAAAAAGCCTGCGACGTGAAGTCATCGCCGTGCAGCCAAGGCTAGAGATGTTTGTGGAATTAAGTGCAAAATAATCATCAGAAAACATGATTTTGTAAACCACAGTGACGGTCGATCCAAATGGCCTCCGACCTTCCCCCTTTCTCTGAATTTCTGTAGCGTGCTTTGTATGATGACGTTCGTCCTGTACAGGTGATTCTCTATTATACATTGTCACGATATGCTGTTTGTGGTTTCAAACAGCCTTTTCCCTGTGAAATAAATTCCTTTGACTGCTGCTTTGAGTCCCACCTTGCCCCTCTGTGGCATTTAGAACAGATCTGTTGTTAGTTAGTAGCATCGACGTGTGGAGAATCTACGAGGAGAGTCTGGAATTGCTAGATCCTTGTTGAGCAAATCAAGCCGTGGTCATAAATTATGATAATAGTTGATGAGCAGACCTCAGTGAAATCAGACATTTATAATATAATATAATATTTGAGCCAGTTAAGGAGTCCTTCTTCAACGTGCCTAAAACAGTCTTGAAATATTGTTGACCTCTTCAGCTCATGCTTAGCAGCTAAACAATGTTTTAAACCCAAACATTTATTTTAGATTTTCATGGGGACCCCAAGTGTCTTTATTTGAAACGTCTTAATAAAAAAAAAAAGATTGTGTATAAAATAATGTGCAAGACCCCTATGATGTGGTAATTTGATGGAGAGATGCTGCTGCAAAAATATAATAATATAATGGTTTAAAGTATTAGTGCTTGCATGTTAAATTGTCATTGTCTCCCTCATGTCCAGCACTATAAAAAGGGAGAAACGCCCTCCGTCCCCTGAAGATGATGATGTAATCATCCTGTCAGATAATGACTCCCCGAGTCCTCCGAGGAACGGCCTGAGCCACATTAAGGAGCTGGACACCGACTTTCTCATGGTGAGACAAAGAAATATTAAGCTACAAGTTGTACAATTCGTACTGCTGTTCTGTTGAGATTGATTCCTATGTTTAGGCTTTAATCACAACCTTGAGTTTGAACATCAAGATTTTTTTATGCTTCCATGTCTTTGAAAGCCTTTGCAAGAAGTTTCATGTTTTGCGATTGTTCTTCTGTTAGGTCTGACCTTTTCTTGCGAAGTAGATATCTCAGAAACACCTTTGGGGATTTTCCTTAAATTTGGCACAATTGTCTTGATGATGAAGCGATTAGATCTTGGTGATGAGTCAAGCTCACTGTGACCACACAAAACATGTGTTTTTAAAATATATTTCAATACATTAAAGTCTTGACCAAATATTTGTGTATATAATGGTTGTAAAACTGAATCCTGATCTGTTGTCAGAGGCGCATATATGTATGAACAGTTAGTCTAGTAAGATCTTGACACAGGAAACTGGGACATAGTGTGAAGAAGGGACTTTTTTACCTCAGATTTATGTCAGAGATGCCCAGAGCTGCTGAAAATGTCCCTTATAATGCATGATTGTTGGTGGAAACTAGGTCCAGAGGACATTTTACATTTCAGTTGGTGGAGAGGTTTCTTTGTCTTTTGTAAAGCGGATGGTGTAACTGGGATGTTATTATCTGTTGCGTGTAGAAGTGCAGTCCCGCGGAGAGGGAGCGAATCATCAAGCAGCTGAAGGAAGAGCTGAGGCTGGAGGAGGCCAAGTTGGTTTTGCTGAAGAAACTCCGACAGAGCCAAATACAGAGGGACACTCTCCAGAAGGTAACCAATAGTCATTACTCACAGCAGCACAGGGTCACGCAAAGAGTTGGACATCCTTACAACATAGGTCTTCCTCTTAAATCTATTTTTCTGTTCGTTGTTTAATATCTTCTTTTTCCAGCCGTCTAGTCTGTCTGGCTCCTCTGCTCCTCCTCCTCTTATTCGAGGGACCATTGCAAGCAGTAAAGGCTCCCAGCAGGTTAGTGTGGAAATATCACCTACTGTATGAACTCGGCTGGCAGTATGGATCCCCCTCCTACTTAAAACTGATGGTGCTATTCTCTCACCAGATTTTGACGGGCAGGAGTTCAGGCACGGTCATCCCTCCGCCATTGGTAAGAGGAGGGCAGCAGAATTCGTCCAAACATGGCTCCCAGATCATCATGCCGCCTCTGGTCAGAGGGGCGCAGGTGAGTCATTGGGGGAATTTAAATGCGGTTATTACCATGGTAATTGTTATCTTCCTATAATTTTAGCATTCTAATTTTATTCATTTAAAACACTTTTTTTTTATTTTATTAAATCTCATTGTCTGGGCATTGGTATTCCCTCGTCCACCACCACCTTTTGTGTGTGTGATGTCCCTCCATGTCGTCCCTCGCATTGTCCTGGTTAGACCATCTCTGTATCTCCACAGCAGATCCAGGCTCTCCGCCAGCACCAGCAGCAGCAGCAGCAGCTGGCTGCCTCCGGAGGCTCGGGCTCAGGACCCCCTCCTCTGCTTCTGGGCCCCAGGAACTCGGCCCCTACAGCCCAGGGCCAGAGAGGAATGATGCAGTCAGGCCTCCTCAGAGTTGGAAATAATGCTAACATGATGGTCAGTGTCTCCCTGGTGCTTCCAAGTTCAAATCAAGAGAATGTATACCGCATGTGCTGCCATTCAGTCTAGAATAACTAGTATAATATATTACAGGGATGAATGTGTTTAACAGTAAAGATCTGTTTTAAATGTATCTGCTGAAAGAAAACAAATATTCTGTTCACACCTCAAGCGTGAGTTTAAAACTCCAATTTTGTGGCATCACAATTCATTTGGAAATGAGTCGTGGTCTAGTGTGTGACTTACACTAGTTAGATATTAAGACTTGAGACCTTCAGTGCACAATCACTGAGGAGGCACTGTTGGTGGGAGAGGTTCATGGGAAACAAGGGAGCACTAGGAAGTGAACTTTCAAGAATTAGAAATTAATTAAAAAAACATCAAAACCAAATTATGTATTGTTAACATATTTTGAAAGTGTTAAGAATCTTTAAAGGGAGGCCCACTTTATCATGTCATCAATAGTGAGAAGCATCTGTAGTCAAGAGAACTCACAGAGACAACAGCCTACTGCAGCCACAAGAGGGCAGTATATAAAAGGATTTCAAACCTTCAGATCCTTTTATGGGATAGATATCTCTTTAGATCCGATATAATGAGAAATATAACTTCCACTCGGTTACCAGTTGATTCATGTCTATCTTTTAGCTTTGACAGGTTAAGCACAACTTTCGTTGATGGCACACAACTATATTAAATAATATCTTGTTTAATGAATATCCACTATCGCAGCTAAAACACTTCCAGTTTCTTTTTTAGGATGAACTAATGCAAGAAATGTGAAGGTGACACTGTGAAAATAAACTGCTATTTATTTTAAAAGCCAAACTGTAAAAACATAGACATGAATGTTAGCTATAATAATCATAAACGAGCCTGGATTTTATATATTTGTATACACTTACAATTGATAGTATTTTTGTAGATGAGCTGTCACAAAAGCTTTGAGTTAATGATCAGTTATTGTTCACACTGGGACTTTGGTCACTTCTTTACTGCTCAAACAATTCAAACACATTATGATTTTGACTGGATTATTAAACCAGATGTCTTCTCTTCTGTCCGTCTGTCTTCAAAGGTCTCACAATCCAGTTTGAAGGGCTCCTCCTCAGGAAGCAGCGGCTTGTCTGGAGTCAACGACTCTCCAGCCAGCCGCCAAGCTGCAGCTAAACTCGCCCTGAGAAAGCAACTGGAGAAGACCCTCCTGGAGATCCCCCCACCCAAGCCCCCTGCCCCAGAGTTCAACTTCCTGCCTTCAGCAGCCAATAATGAGTTCATCTACCTGGTGGGACTTGAGGAGGTGGTCCAGAATCTGCTGGATACCATACACAGAGGTGGGTTGGTTTACTGTTTTGACAGATTTTTCTTACATGTTCAGATAAAAAGATAAGCCTACAAATCAATCTGTCAAATGAAAATTCCAGCTTCTAGATTTTCAGCATATTAAAGTTGTATCCACTGGTTTTAATCTAAGTTTTAGACTTAAAAATGATAAACTAGGATCATTGTCTGTGACTTTCCTGTCTGTCTCCATTCAGGGAAGACAGGTGTAGCACTGTCCAAGGCCATTAGCAAAGACCCCCTCATCTGCACTCAGTGCAACACTGACTTCACCTGCCGCTGGAGGCACGACAAGACTAAAGTGCTCTGTGAGGACTGCATGTCGTCCAATCAGAAAAAGGCTCTTAAAGCAGAGCATACCAGTCGGCTGAAAGCTGCGTTTGTCAAAGCGCTGCAACAGGAGCAGGAAATAGAGCAGCGAATTTTCCAGCAGACGTCGTCAGGGTCACATGGTGGCTCCTCATCCTCTTCATCACTGAAGGCAGAGCAGCTGATGTCTCAGCAACTGAAGCAGGCTCATGCCAGAGCGTCCTCCCTCCAGCACCACCACCAGGCCAGCCGAGCAGCCAACATCCTCCACCATCACGCCATCAAGGTTGGAATCTGTTTTTTCTTTTTGGAAGTCACCTTTGTGCCATCAATAACTCACTAAACACTTCAATTAGTAGGTATCACAGGTTTTGATTGATGTGGGTTAACCTGTTTAAAAGTCAATTGACTACTTTCTCATAGCCAGTAGAGGAATTTGCATTCATGTTTTCACCCCTGGTGGGTCAGGTTAGATGTCACAGACACATCAGAAACCTTCTGTCTAGCTGGGGTTGCATTTTGATCATTATGAAGAAAAACAATCAGCGTTAATCGTTGTCAATCAACGACAAAAGCCAGATGTCTTTGTGTTTTTGTCCAGTGGAAAAGGTGCATTAGTCAAAACCTGTCTGTGTGTCTCTGAACTTCTCCCCCCCTCAGAGTTCCCAGGGCCAGCTGTCCCACAGTGTCTCATCAATGGGCATGAGGGGCCTCCCCCATTCCTTCTCCTCCTCCTCCCAGCTGCAGAGTGCGGTGGCGGCGGCAGCCTTGGTCACCCGGCCAGGTAAGCACGCCCAAGTTTCCCACCGTTCTGTCCAGAGTTCAAAGGTGAGCAGCAGTGGAATCGTCGGCGGCAGGATTATCAGCGGAGGCAGTGCCTCATCCACTGCATGGAAGAAGCAGAGCAACAGCAACACAGGTAGACGCACATACCCGCCCAACTGTGGCGCCTGACATCTGCTCTCTTTCAAATTCCTGTCCGGTCCCAAAGCAATCCTTACACTTCCTTAAATTCCAATTTTCTCGAATAATCACACACACACACACATTATAGCAAAAAACATAAGGTAAAGAAACATGCAGGAGGAAATGTTTTTGGACAAGGCAATCCCACTCTCCAGTTCCCCCTCTGCAGTTGGTCTCATCTTCCTAATATAGTCCCTCAGTCTGGTGGTGTATTTGTTCCTGGGTGTCTCTCCTCTTCCTCCGAGTAGAAATTCTCTCATGTCTCCTTTTGTCTGTCTGTGTGCTGTGGGGACATGGGTGTCTAAATCATCAGGTGCTGCACTATATCACACTGCTTTTTTCACTTTATTCTCAAAGATATAAACTGACAACATGCTGCAAGTCTCACACCCTGACCCGCCACTCTGTTGCATGTTCTCAGGAGTGACTATGGCTTACGTGAACCCAAGCCTGACCGGGCACAAGACGTCGGCTACTGTGGACGCTCGTCAGAGGGAGTACCTGCTGGACATGATCCCCTCTCGCTCGTCCCTATCTCAGACTGCAAACACATGGAAATAATACTCTTCTATTACTCCATTAGATTCTCAGCTCCAATAATAAGGTCAACAGCATCCCCTGGCGGACTGTTAACCAATTACAATTTCTCAAATTGGAAAAAAAAAAGATCCTTCCTTACTCACTCTTTGTTGTTTTAGTTTTCTTATTTCCTGTTGTTTATCTTGAGGTTGTTTGGTTATGGTGCAGAAATAATTTTTGATTTGATTGAGGCAAATAAGGAAAAACAAATACTTGAAGGGCTTCCCCTCTGGGTACCTCTGTCCTGCACAGCGGGCAGATATAATAAAAGTAAGAGGTTATGTCAGCAGTGAGCGTGCTGATAAACACGAGGACTCTGTTCTTTCTGCCATGATGTGGGTCAAACTGACCCGACCTTTGACACTTGAATGGTTATAATCATACCCAAGAGTTTCCTTCCAGAATACATTTATCACAAGCAAAAACAACTGAGTTGTAAAATGTTCAGTACATCACCCCTGTAGTTAAAGGTTTGAATTTATTTTGTATTTACTTTAAGTTATTTTTTTTGACTGATGTTAAAAATCACTCTGTAAATTGTGGTTTCCACAGATAAAGAGTTAGTTTTAGCTTTGTATTTTTTTTCCCTCTTCCTGTTTAACAGCATGCCTCCCCTTAACCTCTCTGTTCATTTCGTACCTTAGCTGACGAAGCATGGTGTTGTTGCTTAATTCATCTGTAATTACCATCTGTATTTTGCTTATTTTATATCCGTGTCAACATTGTAAGGTTATGTTTGAGTGTTATGGCAGTGCTGAGATAATGCAAACAGAATTTGCCACATTGGAGCCAGCGTCCTTGCCTCCAATTTTTACAACTTTAATCCAGCCTACAGATGACTCTGAATCCATTGTAATCAGGATCATCTCCCTGCTCACGAGACCCTGGAACACACAAGACCATTTTCTATCTTGTACCTCTCTACGTATTGCATAACTTCTCTGCTTCCAGATCTTAATTGCATTGTACAAACTTATGTTAAAATTTATTTGGTTTACTTTTTCCTAGCTCCTTAAGAAATAATAAAAAATTACTGATTTTAAACATGTTTCCATTTATTTGAGGTAATATAACATTCACTGTCATCAGGATGATATATATTTTTTTTTAATGATGCTCATATGAACATGTAAGGGAATTCACTTGTGGAGTAAATTAGATCAGCATGTTAAGAGGTTAAAAAATGTTTCCATTAGGCATGTCCCAACAACTACTGAGAGGACAATGTATACCCCTTTGAGCACATAGATGAAGCTAATGTGGCTGTTAAGGAATGTAAGGCTGCTCGCAAGTGCGATGGAAACAGGAAAGGCAGGTTCATGAGATGATTAGGAAAGACTTCTGGAGATCAAGTCTATAGATAAGTGCCCCAGCCGACGACAACCTCACAGGCCTCTATACATTAAAATATGAAGCTCGGGAATGCAATCATTACACTTTATCTACTTAGTATCACTACTCACTTATACATCCGAGGGACTGTTAAATATAAGAATGTAACTGAAGGAGGCATTTTGCTTCATAACATGGACTTTCACTTTTAAGCCTTGAATTATATTTCTGGTTCTGTACAATTCATCTGTAGTTATACTGCAGTGGAACTTTGGATGAAGGAGATTTTAGCTTGTAATTAAGTATTTCATACAGTGGTCACATTTGTTTTGGTAAAGGATCTTAATACTTCTTCCACTGTCTCTAAGATGTTATCTGTTGCGGTTGCTTGGGACAAAATAACAATAAAACTGCTTCTGCATGCTTCATAAAACAGTTTAAAATGTGTCTCTATGTGGATACCTTAAAACTTATACTGTACTATACTAATAGATTTGTGTTGGCGCATGATGATGACCACAGTTGAAAAACAAAAGGAAATTAAAACTTCTTTAAAAAGCAGGTTCAGTGAGTTAAGGAGGAAGTTATTGACAAGTAATAATATTCCAAAGTGAAACTATTCAAATAGCAGTATTTTTCCATGTGTATAGTGTGTAGTGAAAGAGCTGGTGTGTTTCGAAGAAGTAGTTCTCACTCTGACCGCAGGGGGCGGAAGCTCAGAGCGCTGCCACAGCTTTCCTGCACGAGTGAACAAGAGCGTTTCTCCGTGACGTCAGCTGCGTGGTGTTTTGGAGGCTGGAGGAAGATGGCCGGCTCCAAGGTGAAGCAGGACATGCCTCCTTCGGGAGGCTATGCCGCGTTTGATTACAAGAGAAACCTCCCGAAACGAGGGCTTTCGGGTACGTGCACCTGACACTCAGTTTCACACTTTACACTTTGTACACATGTCCATACACAAGCTGGTAAAACACATGAACTGCCTGACACTCACTTCCCACACAGCAGCTAATGCTAACGGGTCAGCGCCGGTGGAATGGAAACAGCCGATAAACTGCTAAAATCGTAATATTAAAGCTTTTGTTGACTCTTTAATGGATAGTTGTGTCTCTTAACAGGTTACAATGAGACCATGTATACACAGCAATGTGTCTAAACAGCATTTCTGAACGAGTTCTTCTTGACAGTTAGCTTGCTAACTAGCTAATAGTGGCTCTATTATTGTATCGTAAATGGAACATGAGCTTAAGAGTTTATTATATGAATCCTATTTTGAAAGATTGGTGACTTAAGCATCAACTGCTCATTTAATGTTTTAAACCAAGAAAACCAATGAGATAAAGTTAATAACCTGGAACTGGTGCTCCACATGAATCTGTGACCCCTCAGATTCTGTGTCTGTACAGATCACCCACTGGATTAAAACTCTACAAAAAGATGACATGTTGACAGGACAAGGAGGTTCATAGAAACAGTCGCACAGTATTTATTAGGTCACATCTATATCTAATTGTCGGGGGGGGGAACAAATCCTCTCACAGGAGGGACTGTAGTCTGTCCTGTAACTAAGCAATCACACTGAACTAATTAAAAATACCTTAACAACTATTTTAGATAAATATATTTATCTTTGTAACACTTAGGGAGAAACTGGGGAATTTACAATGATCCTATTGTTCCTCTGTCATTAACTGGTATGCACATACCATTTCTGTATTTGTATATTGAGGTTTCTTTAGAATGTGGTTGAAATGAACCATCCTAAACTCAAATGTAAATCATCTGTGGTGAAATTAAATGTTGCACAAATTTTGACTCATTCATTGGGTCATCAACAGGATATAGCATGTTCGGCATTGGCATCGGCGTCCTGGTGTTTGGCTACTGGAGGCTATTTAAGTGGAACAGAGAAAGGAGGTAAGAAGACCCATTGGGTTCTGCTCTCAGTAAAACTGTGTGAACATAACAAACTAAACTTGGTGTCGTTGTTTCAATGTTTGTATTTCGCAGACGCCTGCAGATCGAGGAGATGGAAGCCAGGATAGCCATGATGCCCCTGCTGCAGGCAGAGCAAGATCGAAGGTGACCATTTAAAAAAGCACACACAAAAAAAAATCACAATTAGTGTATTTGTCTGTTGGAAAAACCTTTAGTGTAGCTGTTTATGTAATAGTTGCATTTCCTCTCTGTCCAGGACCTTACGAATGTTGAGGGAAAATTTAGAAGAGGAGGCGGTTCTCATGAAGGACGTTCCCGGCTGGAAGGTAAATCTCTGTTCTAGTGGCCCCCTAGTTATTTTTGTCTGAAAAGTATAAGTAAATAACGTTGTGCCAGGAGGTTGATAGAGTTATCACTGGTGTCATATTACATTACATAGTCCAATATAAACCTGCTGATCTGTTTTTCTTTTTGGTTTCCATGTTTGCTTCTAAAATACTTAAGTATTTCACCCCTCAGATCCTAACGAATCTTATTTTAGATTTTCATCTTTTCAACTTTAAGATAATGCTCTTTAAAAAGATGCTCAATTTTGAGTTAATCAACTTTAGCTGTTTCTATCGGCTGTAGCTTCATGGGTTAGTGTGCACAATATCTCAACTGTTGGGATCAATCAGTGAAACATTTAACATTTTATTCTGTATCTGTATTTTGACCTTTAGCAAATGTGGACTACTAAATTGAGCTGATCTGTGATCAGTGTACTGTAAAGGGAGTTAAAATAACACTACTGTATTGTTGCCATAAGTACTCGCTAGAAAGTCTCATTCACACAGATACATTTTCACCTTTCTTTTTATGATCATTTTTGACTCGCATGAGGAAGTATCTATTTTTCCACCTACCTATGCATGTACAGGTTGATCTGGTAAAGAAATTTCCATAAATTGCAGAAATGTATTTAGCTTTAGAGAAACTGATATTGAAAACAGGATTAGTGCAACAATCATGAATACCATTCAAATAAAATAGTGTTTGCAGAGTATGTCCCAATTTGTAGAAATGTTGAATTAATCCGTTGCAGTTGTCTGTGCTGGTCAATACAATGTCGCAATAAACCTGCTATCAGATGCAGCATTACGTCACTGTCTCTCCAACACCTGCAGGTCGGTGAGAGCGTCTTCAACACAGACCGCTGGGTGGCCCCTCTGACAGAAGAGCTGTTCAACCTCCGGCCCCGTGAAGAGCTTTTGCACAAGCGATTTGGCTTCTTGTGGTACGTGTGATCTCCACCAAGACTAAGTGTACCGAGCTGCACCACCTTCCTCAACCAGTATCAAGTGGACCTGAGTCCTCACTCAATTCAGCTTGTAAATTTCCAATATTAAAATTATTTTGTTTCCTGTACCTTATCCTGTTTTTTTTGTTATGAAGTATGAATTTCACAGGCTCCTCCTATGAAGGATAATTTCCAGCAACATACAAAACACTGCCAAAGTATTAAAGAACTTGTATTTAAGATCTTACTTTGGAAAAAAATTGAAAATAACTACAATTAAGACTGATAGGCTCAGATCTAACTGGACCAATATTGATGAACCACTAACATAACAAGGAGAGATCCATTAGTGATTTAAATTGCTAAAATTTCACTTTTGTAAATTTGCAGTTATTAATTCTGTGGTTCAATGTCTAAGTTTAACAGGCTACTTTTAACAGTTCCAGTAAGACTCATGAAGTTTGTCTTCAGTTGAGTCAGGATTTTTAAACACTACATTCGACTTATTACAAATCAGTGTTTTGAATGAGAATTAGTTGAGTATTTAAATCTAATCTCACGATCCCTTAGTGTAAACCAAATACACAAATTTGAGGTGACATGCAGAATAAAACGCAGTTTTTTTCATTAAGTTTTATTGATGTTCAGATACAAAAACTTAAAATGGCAGAGTAATGCACGTCTTGTGCACCAATTTCTTGAGATGGAAAAATACTCTCATGCCAGAGAATTCGAATGTTGAGCCACTGTGAACACAGTTGTCATCCCGCCAACATTTAATAACCATAAAGGCAATGGCCGTTCAGCCGGCTCCATCCATGTAGCCACTGCATACATCTGCTGCAAGGTGGCCCTGAAAGAGGAGTAAATGAATTCAGTAACCTTCCAGATCTTTATGCAACAATATGGAATAGTTGTAATTTAGTACATGACTTACCTGATCAACTGCATTATTGCTGAGCTCTAAAGCTGCCACTTGAGCTGTGAGGGGATCCAGTGTTGCCTCAGACCATATGTTCAATCTAAAGAGAGATTAATAGGATTAAGTCTGGCAACTGGTGCTTTTGAAGAAGACATAAAATGTGCATGCAACACTATTCATGAGTCTGAAACTCACCACTTATTTCATATGTAAGGGTGCAAAGAAAAACAACTGAAGTCTAAGACACCTTACACATCAAATAGGACTGCTGTGGGGCATTACTGGAGCGAATTGGAGGACTATGCAGTGAACAGAAGTGGACTGAGCACAGTGCTACCCATGACTTAAGAGGCCAATGCTTTTTGTGGACGAGGTGGAGCTCTGAATTCCCGGAGTGTCACAGAGGAGCTTCCCCCCCTCGAATGAAAATTTAAGTGTCAGAAGAGGACATGGCATGTTGGTAGGCGACATCTGAAGCAGAGGACTAAAACAGCGACTTATTTTGAAGGTATTCATGGAAACAATGAGAACTGAGTTTGAAGGATGTGAGCAAAGCAAAAGGAGATTTTTACCTCACGTGCATTGGCCTACTTTCTCCACATATGACCTAGGCAAGAGAGCAGCTTTCATCTGAGGAGCACTTGTTGGTAGACGCAACACTTCGCTCTCCAAGGACTTGTAGGTTTTTGAAGTGGCTGACCGCTTGAATGTAATGAAGCATTAACATGACCAGATACCAGCTGACGTTTTCCCAGCATTTCCATGTGCCACTTAAAGGGCTATTTAGTCAGACGTCTTAACATCTGTTTTCTATGATTAACATATCTGACTAACAAGTTGTTTGAGACTCTCAGAATTCACTGGGCCAAAATGCAACTTTTATGATCTTAGGAAATTAGACTGTCAAGTGAACTTTTACAAATTTCACCAAAATTGTATTTTTCAAGACAACGTGAGACTAAACTGCCAATTTTTATTTTCCCTACAGAGACATCCATATTTAATGTCAGTGCTTTCCGCAGGTGACTTGATTCTCACGCAGCAAATTACATTAACACACGAGCCTACAGCTCTCAGCTTTACTTCCCCCATGCGATAGTTTCGAAAGGCAAAAGAATCAAGATTATTTTCCACAGTCTGTTTAATAGGCTCCATGAAGCCAAACTGACAAAGAAAAAAAACGTTGATCATACAAAGAACATAAAGTACAAAACTGTTCCCGGTTGAGATATTACTTTGGGGAAACGAAGGTACATTTTTCGATCACTTAAACAAGATTAGTCCATTTTACAGCACATTTAAAATGCAGATGTTGAGCACAGAAGATACCTTGGACAGACTGTAGCATGCTGCAATTTGCAACTTCATGAACAGCCGGCCACTTCGGATGTGTAGTTCACCAGTCTGAAAGGAATTCACTCTTTTGGGAAATTGAACACACAGGAGCCTCAGCTAAACTAGGTTTGATAGTAAAAAGGAATTTAGCATCAAATCCCCGGTCTGTTCTACAGTTAAGGGATCTCTTCTCACTCAGTCCAAATCCTGACAAGTGGTAGTCGAGTCAGAGACTGAGAAGGGAAATGAAGTACAAAAACAAAAAGGTCAGATATTTCAATAAAAAAAAAACTCAGAATCATATCAGGAAACACTAAATGTGCTGGACAAGGAGTCTACAGCGACTGTAGTGGCTGTTCAACAAGAGCCATGTGGAGAGCTGTCTGATCCCCAAAATGGGATATAGTACTTATCAGATTACAGAGATGCCCTTTAGTTACGGTCTTTTGGAGGAATAAAAGATGCCCAATCAAGCATGGTTAGAGTCTGGAACTGCAATTTATAACATGGGTTGTTAAGGAATGACCAAAACTCATGGCTACATTGTTTTAAGATAATTGAGCTACTACAACAGAACTACAAAACTAAGGTCAGCAATAACACGTGGACATTTTTCTTGAGGAGCGCATCTTTGAAATACAGCCAGCCAAGTGATGATCTTGAATCAGGGAGACGTTTACTCGTTTGTAGCTGAGGATAAGAAGTGGGCACACAGGTAAAGACACTGAAAGTTCCAACACTGGAGTCTCATAAAATCCCCCTCAACCCACCAGTCCTAAAACCCTCCCTCATTCTGCTGGCCTAAAGGGTTCCATCGGCTGAGATACGAGCAATGTGCAGTAAATGCCTCTTAAGGCGTTTCAAATCGGCCTGGTTAGCACAGTGGGATGGGGCTAGTAAGATCGGCCATCAGTATCAAGCGAGACATCAACTTGGGCTCAAGTATAAGACTGAGGGGCATACGCAATGCATGTCTTCACATGTTGGGGCTGTGAAACTGCTGTAATACAATGTGGATGTATGATGAGGATTAAGAAATCCATTCTACCAACTACATGTGTAACTTCAGTGAATCAACGTGTTTAAAGATTGAAAATGACAGCCCCAACACAATCTACATAAATTCATATCATTCATGCTTACCATAGCTGTCATATCCTTCACGGTAGGAACCAGAGCGATCGCCATATCCACTCTGACCCCTGAAAATTCAGAAACAAGTTGAAATCGATTAAAATTTAATTGAGCAAATAATCACCCATACAATATTAACTTGTTTTCATTCAGTGTTTCCACAACTTACCTATTTTCTCTGTAGCCGCCGCCGCCACCGCCGCCGCCTCCTGATGAGTATCCGCCACTCCTGTAGCCGCCACCACCGCTGCTGCCACCAAAGCTCCTCTCTCCGCCGCCACCACCACCAAAGCTTCTGTCACTGTAGCTCCTGTCCCCATATCCCCTGTCGCCATTGAAGCCACCACTTCCACCGAAATCTAATGAAAAGATAATCAATAAGTTAGTTGTGACCAAATAAATAGAAACAGATACTCAAATAAATTTGAATTAATCAAACAAAGAGCGCTGCAATACGCACTATCTTCTCCTCTGGAGTACCCTCGACCGCCCCTCCCCCCCCTGGAGTTTGTGAATCGGCCACCTCGTGGTGCTGAACCAAAGCCAGTCCTCTGGCGTCCACCTCCCTTTCCCGCTTCGTCAACGCGAATCGCTCTGCCATCGAGAGTCTGAAACACAAATCCCTCGTTAATATCTCGATGGAAATATAAAACACTGAAACGATGGATGAAGCGGCTCAAAAAAAAAAAAAAAACATTATAGCATTTTTATATAAAAATGTTATACACTGATAGATTAGAATGAGAAAATGATTTACCTTGCCGTTCATTGCCTCCAATGCATCTTTGGCGTCCTCTGCGTTGTTGTACTTAACAAAGCCGAAGCCACGAGATCTTCCGGTCTCTTTGTCTCGGATCACGTCGACTAAAAATATGGAAACGATCAAAAAAAAATTAATGCAACCCGTTAAAATACTCCATCGTGTCGAGTGGACTGTGATTTATCAATGGGAAGATAGAAATGTAGGAGGCGCTACCTTTCTCCATGTTTCCATATTTGCCGAAGGCCGCACTGAGAGACTCCTCGTTGGTCTCGAAGCTCAGTCCTCCGACGAATAATTTACCTTCGTCCGACATTTTTATGTGTAGTTAAAAAACACACCAACAACACCTACAGGCACAGAGAACACACATTTGTTAGAATGCCGCTACTAAAATAGACTTCCGTGTAAGTGGGTCACTGGTACCGTTACACGAGGTAAGGACCACCCCTCCCTGCGCAATCGTGCAAAAAGTCGGGCGGTTAACGCGGCGTCGAACGAAACCATAAATAAAATCGCTCAATTTCATTTAGATTCGTCGGAAAAAAACAATTGGCTTGTTGGCGCATAGTAAGGCTTTGGGCCTACACGCATGCCTCGGCTCAGTTAGCGGATCAGCTATCATCTTCTCCTGTGGGCGCCATTTTGTAGCGCCGAGCTGATGCGTCCACTTTGTTTCACGGGCCGCAAGTTACCGCTGCCTCATTCTCAGCCTTATATAACTGAGTGATTAGCATGTTTGTAGAGATTAGCGGAATAAAAATGATATTATATTCATTACAAAAGAAAAAGAGAGCATCGTTTTAACACGGTCGAAAAAAATCGTTGAAGGAGAGGGAAACGCACATTTTTTCGTCACCATTAAATTATCGAGCTTTGGTCTCGAGGCAGGATTTCTTTAAACAAATATATAACCATCAAGCAGAATACACGACAACTCGCATCGATATTTGGACGTAACAAAGACCGCAAGGAGAAATGTGCGCATCGTCAAAGTTTAAAGAGCATTTACCGTTTCTATGTCAGGAGTGGAAGGACGATCAGCGGAGCTGCAGGTCGAATGAGGGAGAATGGAAGCGGCGCTCCGCTTTTCAGCGCTCACCCAGCTCTCTTCTTCTGCGAAATTCGACACCTAACACGGCGACTCTACAGCGCCACCTACCGACCCGGCTGCTCTAACCGCCACGGTTTGGGTGGGGGGAGCAGAATATCTCCTCTGTGATCAATGATATGTACGATGTGGATTTTCAACAAAAACCCAGTTCACCTATCTTGTAAATAATGACAGTCAATAATCTCTTTCTCCGTCACGGACAAAAATCCTCACATGAATCTATAAGTGGCATGTGTAAAAAAAAAAAAAAAAAAAAATATACAAAGGAATTGTTTTGCTCCCTTTCGCTTTCATACAAAGTGATACAACACCTAGGATCCCCAACATAAATATAAATAGCTTTTTATTGATGAAAGCAGATATACAATTTTATGAGAGGAATTCATTAAGCACACTTTTCTTCGGATTGGCCGGCGTTCCTCGTAGATGTAGATATCGTGGAGGATCGTAGGTGTTTAATGCACTAAATGTAAGTCGCTTTGGATAAAAGCTTCCGTTAAAATGGCATGTGATGTGAACAAGACGCATCTAATTCGACCGGTATCTGTTGATTGCTCTATCTCTCAGGAATCCTCTGAACCGATGTGGGGACAATGTGAACACAGAGTCACAACAGCAGCAGACATGTTTACGTTCCGCAGCACACGTACAGCACGCACGCGTGGACACCGTGCGTGGATCGGACATACCCGGACACCTTACTTATTGTGCTGATTTGAGCAAATTTCAGCCATGAACTCCACAAATACAAACAGTTTATTGAATTAGAAAGAGAGAACACTCTGGATCACTGTTACACAATAGTCCACCGCGGTGCATGATGGGACATTCTGACCAAGCCATGGCCAACCTGATTCCCGCCAACAGGCAGGAAAAGAAAGCTCGCTTTCTCTCTGTCTCGCTCTCTCGCTCTCTTCTCTTTCCCTCGTTAGGACTGCACTGACTGACTGCTGTATCCATATATCTATGGCTGTATCAGGGTGAGTTACAACAACGACAAACCCTGGTTCACAACCAAGCTCACACAGTGAAAGGGATAGTTCACCCAAAAGGGGAAATTCACTCATTATCTATTCACCACTATGTGGATAGAGGGCGGGTGACGTGTTTAAGTCCACAAAACCCTTTCAAGGTTAAACAGTGCAAAAGCTTAATCCAATATATTTGAATTAACTAGTGACCACGTATAAAAACAAGAGAAAATCCTAAAATGCCTCATGGAATGTCATTCAAGTGCCCTTCAGCCCCAGACATTTAAGTTCGACAAATAGTCGTTTACACCATGTTTTCAGCTCAAATGTCTCTGATACCCTCCTCTGGAGCAAGCATTCGTGCATGGATCACAGTAGACATTTAGGCTAAAGCATGGTATATATTATGCTGTTTCGAGTTGAATGATCTGGGCTAACACACCACAGGAGCAGTATGAAGGTATTTTCGTTTATTGTTTCCTGTTGTTTTCTTTACGTTTGAATAATCTGTACCCCAATTCTTTCAATTGTATTGGATTTGGCTGTAATGCTGTTTACCCCTGAAACTCCCAAAGTGACCTCAAGTGGACTAAAACACTTGACCTTCCCCTCCATTGGGATAGTGGTGAGTAGATCAGTATTCTGAGAACTATCCCTTTATGGTTGATGAAGGAGAAGGCATTTAGTAATGGGGATAGGTTTAAAGAGTCCAAGTCCAAGTTTAGAGATGAACTT
The DNA here is from genome assembly GCF_949316205.1 of Platichthys flesus. Classification (NCBI taxonomy): domain Eukaryota; kingdom Metazoa; phylum Chordata; class Actinopteri; order Pleuronectiformes; family Pleuronectidae; genus Platichthys; species Platichthys flesus. The sequence goes on along the minus strand of NC_084958.1, from coordinate 12,286,561 downwards.
CCAACATCACTCTATGCTAACGTCTCTGCTCATGTCTGAACAGGGCTCGGACAGATCACAAACCTCAAACCTTCAACCCCCACTCCAGTAATTAATTGTGCCTTTAACCAGCTGAACCAGTTTTACTGTCGTTTTGAAAGACAATGGTCTACACCAACAACAGCTCAGCAGGGCGCAGTGACTCTTCACACCTTCCCCCTCTACCACAGTGTCATCCCTTTCCATCCTGAAGAGGGGAGTCAACTAGCTCCTCAGGAGACAAACCCCCCACAGAGCAGCTGCTCAGCTGTCTCCAAGGTTCACAGACATTTTTAACACCTCACTGGAGACATGTTATATGCCACACTACTTCAAATCCTTCAACACCATCCCCAAAAAAACAAGGACCACAGGACTTAATGACTACAGTCCCGTTACCCTTACTTCTGTGTTAATGAAGTCTTTTGATCGCTTGGTCTCTCCCACCTCAAGGACATCCCCAACCCCCTCCCAGACCATCTGCAGTTCAACACTTTCGCCCCCTGCTCTGCTCCAGGGGTGAGGAATAACTTGAATGAGTCCTGGGCATCTGCAGTCTCGGATTATAATTCATCTTGAGTTTATGAAAATTGCCTGACATTTTCTGCAGATGTTCTTCCATTGCTTCCAAATCATCACATGCTCTAGGAAAGTAAATGGAATATTGACCTAATATGGATGTGTGATTGTGTTAATTGTGGATGGGGAGTAATCCTGAGTGAATTAACATGAGAAATGTTGCTATCAATGACAAAGAGCAGTAGATGTATAGGCTAATAACAAAAGGACTTGATAAATTCAGTGAGTTCAGGTTTTCACACTTCTTCCTTTATTCCTTGCATATTTTTTCCTTCTGACAATAGCATGAGCAAAATACTTTGAGCAACATCGTCTACATAGGTCAAAATATACAGTTTACATTCAAGACATGTATAGTTAAGGCATTTTACACATAAAACACACACAACAAGAGGTTTGTCCAAACAACACAGACATATAACAAGACAAAAATTACATCTAAGCTTTTGTGGCATATGCTACACAACAAAGTCATGGTCGGACATGAAAATAAGGTCAGTGTGGCGACAACCACAGGAATTTAGAGTCCTCAGATCTTTTAATAGTACATTCCTCAGAAATATTCAAAGTATAAAATCAAAGCACAGAGCCTCTGGTCTTTTTTGGGGGGGAGTTTACTCCACTGTTATGTCACCTGTTACACAAATGTTTTTCAATGTTAGTTGCTTCTTCTTTTCAGTAAGCTGCCACCGCTGTCACAGTGAGTGGACCTCTCGTGTCCGGTTGTCTTTTAGGGGTGGTGTTGACGTTGTTGGTACGGGTGAGAAGTTTGTGGGAGGTGCAAGTTCCTCCGAGACCGTCTGCGAATGCGCCGCTGATGCATCAGAGACTGGAGGTGCTCGAGCTTACACTGCAAGTTTTGATCCTCCTCTGTGGATGAGCGCGGGGCGGGACCCTCCTTAACTAAAGGACAGACAAGAAATAAACTGTCAAACATACTACTCAAAATCTAAGATGTCTTTAAGTGGTTTCTGCCTTGAGTCATCTCATCATGAGAAATATGTTGATGTTGGAAGAGTAAGAAGTGGAGAAAATATCTTTCTTTGATATAGAATAGCACACAGGCATGCTCTGCTTTGAAAGTATTCATGGTAAATGAAGTTCCAACGTGTAAGCCCAAGAGACAGAATTAATCAATTGATAATGAAAGCAATCAGGAAATAATCTAAATAATTTAAAGGCATATTGCAGGTAACTACAATGGCTTATAGAGAGTGCAGACCACCACAAAGACTCAACAGTTTTTTTATGAAACCCCCCTCAAGTTCACTAGATGTGGATATTTATTTGGATTTGCCCACACTCATAAAGATCAGCCCCCTCAAGCAATGTTAAATTAAGTGAAAAAACCCTCTTACATCCTCTCGGTCAAAGAGAACCTAAAACTGAAGTCAAACTTGTATGGTTTACTTGTAGGCTTCACCCCACATACATGACACCGAGGTCACTAAGGTTTACAGTTCCCCCACTCCTCTGTGTGAATAGCTATTTGAAAATTAGCACAGCACTGAAACTTTGGTCAGTGTCATGCAAACCTCTTGAACCTCTGTTGTGAAGGGTTGGATTAAGACTCTCTCTTTGTTTGTATGAACCCTTATATCTGCCGTTGTCCCTGAGCTGGCCTGTAGGGCAGGCCTTTACATTTTGACTGTAAATATATGTTGGAATCCCAATAATGAAGTCTTTGGGGTTATTCCCGCAATATTCAATGTCACAATTGCTTGTTCTCTGTGTTTTCAACATTAAATCTGGTCAAGCGGACCTGGAGCTGTGGTGCACTGCTGTGCCCTCTGGGTCCCTAGTGGTTTGGCTCTTGCTCTGCTGGGCCCCTCTGCTGTGAGCACTGGCTGGACTGGGTTGTTTAAAACGGGACAGTGGCTCTGAGACAGGGTGGGCGGTGCCCCCTGGTGGTGACAGGCGGCTCTGAGGAGATCGCTGAGGATCTGGAGGATGATGCTGACTCCACGGTGGCGATGGCTGATACCAGTCTGACTGTGAGGAGCCAGACTGCCTGATGGGCAGAGGAGAGGAAAGAGAGAGTGAGAGCCTGATATGGATGAAAAAGAAAAAGTTCAAACCAACACAGTGGAGAACTGAGCTGCTTTGTAGCAGAGGAGGTTATATTTTCAACCACATTGTTTGTTTGTAAGCAAGATTACACAAAATACTATCGGATTACCACAACATTTGGAGAGGGCGGATGTTGTATAGGTAAAGATAGAAACCCATACAGTTTGGTCAGGATCCAGGGTTTGCTATCCCTTTCTTAACAATTGTGAGATCAGGTGCTTTCATAATTTTCCTGGATTTATCAGAGAATAATTATGGTTCTTGATGAAAAAAAATCTGACATGTTTAAAGACATGTTAACGTTGATTTCATAAGAGGCCTGTTGGGCCTTGGTAGAAGGCTCAGGCTTTACTGTGTGTTGTGTTTTCTGCTGCTTCCACAGAGAGAGACTTACCAGAGAACGTGCCGGAGAAGACGCCTGGAGAGTGGCTCTCAAAGCTCTCTATGACTGCTCCTGGCTGCTTGCTCAGCTCTTCAGCTGAAGACGTATGATCACTAGTCTGTGAAAAAGTAAGAGGGAGAGTTTATCTCTTGGTTTCACCATCTGTTAAATAATGGGGAACAAGAAACAACTGGATGTTTCCTTAACTTTTTTACAATTTTATTGTGAAGGATATGTTATTTACTTCTGCAATTGAATACGTGAAGCTAACCGTTTTGAAGGTTGAGGCCGGTACTGGGCTAGGGGGTCCAGGACTGGAGCCGGTCGGAGCAGGTGAGCAGACTGGTGTGGCTGCTGGTTGAGGACAGCCAAGACAACCAGAAGGCAGAGAAGGATCACAGGGAGATGTGTGTGTAGAGTGACAGGATTGAGGTAGAGATGAGCGCTGTGGGCAGTTTACATTAGGGACAGTGGTGGATGACTGAGAGGTGGGAGCTGTTGTGATTAATGAAGTTCTGGGTCTTTGAAAGCTGTGTTGGATCGGGGATGTAGAGTCAGCAGATGGAGGTGAGGTGGTTTGGGGAGCAGGTGAGGTAGCGGAGGCAGAGCCAGGGTGGCTCATGCTGCCAGTCGTCTGCAGGACTCTCACGCCCCCGTCCTGCTGCAGCTCCTTCACATCCTGCGCCGACAGCTGGAGCTGCACGTACATCACATGAGCACCGATTCCCAGGTTAATGGTCAGAGGGGAGTGTCCAGACAGGAAGTCACTGATCTGCACGATAGTCAGGAAACAAACACTTCAGCCGGTGACAGTGAGTTTGGGTGAACTGACCACACCAGGGGCAGATATAGAATTTTTCGAAATCAGGGGCCTTAAAGGGGGCAAAATCATTCACAGTCAATTATATGTCCATCATCCATGCACAACTCCTGATTCAGTAAGCTGCACTCTAAGGTCATGCCTTGTTTACATTTAGCTCTGTAGTTATTAGCAGAGCCACACAATTGAGTATATTTTGAAAATTGTTCCTCAAGACAGTCATTGTTAATGTAACACTAAAACTAATTATAGAGGGATAGTATAAAACAAAAACTGCAGGTCAATTCCTAATCATAATTTAAATATGATTTCACACAAATCTTGACAATTATGCTTTTGCATTAACTTTAAGCTGCATCACCCTGCTATACGTCAAATGAATGGTTTAGGTTAGCATGAAGGTTTGGGAATGGAAGTCAATGCAATGTTCTAATAAGGATAAAGCTGTGCAGGCGTGTGGGTGTGTGATGTTTGCAGAATGTAGGTTTGCACATTTCTCCCCATTTTTCCTGTACATTCTCAGCTGAGCGGACATGATGTCCACTTTGGTCCTTTAGATTATAGTGTATCGACACAAAGCAGCCATGGTTTTAAATTTGGAAATGTGTGAGGTATTTTCTGACCTGTCTCACAAAATATGTGACACAAATGCATAGTTGGAATTCTTCAAAGGACATTACTGTTATTTCTGCACCACATTCAACAAGTTGTCTTACTAACATTTGCAGCATACGGTGGCCCTTTACATTATACATCAAAATCTCACCTGAGATTCGGTTAAACTTTCCAAAACGTCCATCACAGTCCTCTCAGCCCTGGCAGTGGAGCACTGGCAGTAAAAACAGAACATTTCCATGAAGCCTGATGTATGTGTGTAAACGTTAGTTGACAAGTGAAGGATGTGCATCGGTTGACTTACGACTAAACCAGCTTCGATGACAGGGACCAGTGTCAGTTTGCTGCCATCTGCTACTCCCAGCTCCTGCAGTCTTCCTGCGGTCAGCTGCCTGGTTCGTAATATTGGTTTTATTGTATGTATGGCAATTTGTATTCATCATGTGGACACAGTCTCTCTCACACACACAAACACACATGCATGTCTCTCTATAGTTGTGAGGACACCTATTGACATAATGCATTCCCCAGCCCCTTACCCAAACCATCACAACTAAATGCCTAACCAGTCCCCTAAACTCTAACCTAAAACTGATTCTAACCCTAAAGCCAAGTCTTTACCCTCAAACAGAGATTGAATTTGAGGACCAGACAAAATGTCCTCAAGTCAGAATGTCCTCAAGATTATGCTTAAGAACCAAAATTGGCCCTCATAACTAGCTAGAAACACACCCACACACGCTTAATGATTTCCCAGCATGCAGGGTCTGCAGCCCACCTGTCTTTATGCAGCAGCACGGCTCTGTTCCTCTGCAGCCGGAGCCTCTGGGAGATCCGTGTCCTCAGCCCCTCCACGGTCTCTCCCCGGGGGACGGTGAGCTCCACCGGGCTGCCGGTGGTGGAGGTGATGGACAGACGCATGGTGGACGGACCGGTGGAGGCTCCTCCGGCCCCGCAGCCGTACACATCCCTCCGCTGCTCTTCCATCGAGCTGACAGTTCTGAGACCTCCCAGTTAATAAAACCAGACTCTGGTCCAGGATCAGCTCACACGGGATGAGACAGTGTTTCTATTCTGGGTTGTGATTCTCATTCCGCCGTGAAAAACTGTGACGCGTCTTTAAATGTCTTTAAAAAACGAGGATTATGGGTCGATTTCACCGCAACAGTTTCTCTTCCTGTCTGACAGTCGCAGCTTTACTCCACCGAGCGTAAAACACCACAGCCAACTCCCTGTAAGCCACGCCCGTCTGGGCAAAGAGCCAATCAGCGAGAGCCGATGGGACAGTCAGCCTGTATTGTCCAATCAAAACAGGTTATTCCCGACCTGGCTCCACCCTACTTTGTGCCACACTCACCATTCATAAATGATGCAATGAACACAGCACAACACATTTTGTACAGGATGTGGAAATGTTAGTTCTTCCACATCAGTCATTATTTTTTTATTAATACCTCTGAAGAATTAATTTTTATGAAATGATCGTCTGCATCATAAGCCCTTTTATGTTCATATTTTTTAAAGATTTAAATACCCGACTAATTAAAATCATTGACTACATCAATAGTTCTGATTTTGTGTATATTTTTTAAGTCTTTAAATATCTGTCAAATTAACTGATGGACTATATAGGTCATTTATTTGTATTAATATTTTCAAATATCTTTCGACATTATCTACTCATAATATCTTTAATTTCAAATTATCGACTCTATGTTAGATTTTAAACTTGTAAATATATTGTCACCATTAAGAGCTTAACCAAGATATTTCATATTTCTGGATTACTGACTGACTCAAGGCATCATGAGAAACACATCTAGTTGGATTCCACCTCCTGTGAGGATCATCACTGCCCTGTTACCCTGGAGGGGGTTTTTGGTTGATGACACACAGGTTGATGTGTAAAAACAAATTCCAGGACATGGATCATTGTAACATCAATCACTGACTCATCAGTTAATCTGTCTAACTGGCGTGAAACAAGGCATCACCTTGAGTTGTGAAACCGGAGCGCACTGATCATAAAACCAGTATCAGTACATCTGGATCTTCTTTTTAGCAAAGATACACAGACAATTGGCGAAAGATATACAGGTAAGTCCAGTTGAAAGGCTAAATATATATTACTTTATTTTCTATAATATATTATAGAAAATATTTTTATGGATAGAGGATATGAAGAACGAGCCATCATAGTTAAATGTGTGAGCTTGTGCAACATAAATAACAAACTTTTATTTACACTATTGTCCTAAAAGGATATACAATTGGAAATTAAATCTGTATTTGGATCTATATAAATACATCTTTACAAATTGCAGACTTACAGATATCAGCCCCCTAAAAATGCTTGATTTCTTCATCAAGATCCATGAATTATTCCCTAAGAAATCCATAAGCATGTTAAGTTATGGAACAACATTTAAAGGGTTCTTATTGGGTCATGCCCTGTCCTTTCACGTGGAAATCTGTTCAGCTGTTTGGGTGTCATCTTGCTTCCAAACATATAATCATTCTGTAATATGCTTCATATTGTTCAGTTAAGATCAAATCTGTGTGTTTAAAGAATGTTCTCAATCCCTTCTCCTTCGTTGTTTCCTTTTCAAGGTCACATGGGTGCTGGAGCCACGTTCCACCATGCACAAGGAAGCACCCATCACATGCACATATATGGATGCTGGATAACCCTCGCTGCTCAGACCACAGTGTTATTTGTATTCTGCAGACGTCCACATCCTCTGCCTTATTCGTGTGCACCCTGTGTCCACGGCAGCGGGGTGTCGGGCTGCACCTGTCACGTGATGCACACAGGAGAGGAGCTGCTCTGGAGTGAAGCAACTCGGGAAGTGGGCAGAGAAATGCAGCTAATATGTGTCTCCTCGCTGCCGCTAAAAATAGCTGCACCCATAACACCCCCGCTTTGTCCAGCCTGCGTCACTCCTCTCCCATATAACCTTCCTCTCCTCCCCTCCCTCGCCCACACACTCACTCCTCCGCACTTTCTCCTCAATGCAGACATGTTGTGATGTTATCTTTGTGTCTTTTCTGTCTATCAGTGTGTGGGAAAACCGGTATTTATTCTTTTTTCTCCTTTTCTGCTTCCCTTGTTTTAGAATCATCATCTCTGTCTGTATGAGACGCTCCATAGATCTATGAAACATGTAGTGTTCTTATCATTGTGTGCCTTCTGTCAATCAGTGTGTGGGAAAAGCATGTTTTCTTTTGTCTCCTTTTTTGCTCCCTGTATGAGACGCCTTCATAGGTCTTTGCTCTGTAAATCCCTGAGGATACTGTCGCGTGGACACACAGAAAATGAAATTTCAGAGCACAGCTTCATTGGAATTCAAAAGGAATCCCACACTCATCCCTTCTTGGTCTTTTTTCCTTTTACGTGACTGGAGGCCATTTTCCCTCCCTCCTTAACTGAGACTACCCCCAAGACCCTCACCCGTCCCCCCCATGCATTTCTATGGCAGCGTGTCATACTGAAAGGGAGAGGTCGCTAGTATACATTCATTAGGCAGGCCTCGCCGAGAACAATTCCACAGGATGTCCTGCTCTCCAGTGCGTGCACAGACGCAGCTCTGACGTCAGCATTACAGCAACACACACACACACACACACACACACACACACACACACACACACAGGCTCTGTATATGCTCTCCCCTACATTCCTCCCACCCCCTCTCTTGGCATCATTTCCCAGATGTTTCAATCCGCTGCTATGTTACACCTCAGAATCCCAGGAATCTCAGAGATTGTATGTAAGGAATCTGCCCTGATTATTTCAACAAGACTCGTCTTACTGACAGACTGTGAAAACATCAAATGGCCTCAGGTTGTCTGAAAATACAGACGCACAGATGGAAGATTGCTCTCAAAGCTCTATGATGATCATTAAGGTAATAGTTTATATCCTTAATTTGGTTGATAATCTGAATAAATCCCCAAACAAATGACTTGTTATGGTCAGAACGTCACTCATCTGTTTCAAACACAGCTCTGATTCCCAAAATACTAGTTGTTTGTATATACCACAGTATTTAATACCTATCACTTGTAAAACTATAAACTAACTATTTAGTCAAATTTAAGGGTATTAAGAGTTTGCTGAGGTAAGCTCTATGCTGTGTGTCATTCTTGTTAATCGATGAGTTTAGTATTAATGGTTCAATTCAGACGTGTGCCCACAGAGGGGATGCTTTATTTTCTGTAAACTCGATAAACAAGTCACATGCTGTATTTAGGTTTTAGATGTTTGAGGAAATCTCTGAGGCTTTTTGAGTAAAGTAAACCCTCTTAAGCAGCGGAAAGTTCACAGGAGAGCTCAAAATATCCCAAAAATGTGCTGGTGCTCCGTTCCTTTCTTCTCAACGCCCGAGAAGACAGGAAAAGTCGGGAAAGTTCACATTTACACGTCACATGGAACACAGGCACGTTCCTGAACCAAAAGCGTAAACTGTGACACCTCTGTCTCCAGCAAATGTTGACTCCAGTTTACACGTAGGTCACAATTCCCCCGGCTGCATTAAACCGCTGGACTTTTGAAGTTAATTCCGTCACTCAACCAGTTCTTTGAGCCGCCTTACTGAAGTTGTTTAAACGAGAAAGTTGTTTTCTGCAGTGACATAAAATAGGTTCTTCAGACGTCTGACTAAGGTTGCTGCTTCAGACTCACCGTCCTCCCCCTTCGTGTTATCATCCAGCCCCAGATTAGACCTCCTGCCACTCTGCTGCCAAGGCGTTTTCTATTTGTGCCAAGCCTTCATTTTCTACATCACACAGAGGTGCACACTGCGGAGGGCCGGATTGCAAGAAAGAGGTTGGATTAGAGTTTGTGGGCTAATTTATTTTTGCAAGCCTGATAGAGAAATGACTTGATGTGAGAGAAAGGACTCAGAGGACAGAAAAAAGACAGATATATAATTAAAAAGGAGTCAGACTCTGAAGAAACCCTCCTGCAGAGGTCATATTGGTCATACTCAATTACTTAACACTTATCTGAACCCAAACAAACAAACTTTATCTACAAACAGCAACTGCAGTCCCAAGTTGAAACCAGCCAACTGCTAGATATGCACAGGATAATACGTTCTGCAAACTGGCTCGAATAACCACCAGTATGTAATTCTGTTCACCCAGTAAAGACTGGTTATGTACATGAGCAGGTCACCGGGTACAATGCGAATAAAAGTGTTTCCTAAAAGAGGATAGTGTGCTGTGTTTTAATGGACTTTGGGGGGCATCAGGCTTAAAGGAACCGGTTGCTCCTACGCAACTGTGCACTAACTTCATCAACTGCTCTCAGGGGCGTCATTTCAGTTTTGGGCAAGTGGTATGTGTCCTCTTTAAAGCCCTAATAACCCATGCTTCCCCTGATAGATGCAATATATAGATTCAAGAGTCCAGCGCATTATCGTCTTTGTACGAGCACTACTATTGTCAAGATTTACAATGGAAAATACTCAAATATAAAAATAAGCGGCTTTGTAATAGAAATGTAGAAATAACCTAAAATAAGTATAAAATATGTTTCTGCGATAAAATGTTAGTAAACACAAGTTGAGGTAACGAAGCTTTACATAAATACTTTCCTCACACTCCAATATATTGTTCCTTGATCTAAATAGATGTCTCTAGATCTCACACTTTGCTATCTCAATGTGGCCATAAAGCCCTGTGTACACTATATAAACCAAGCAGAACTCCCAATGGGATGTTACCTGTTGCAGGTTTGATGTATTGATGAAACATAACGTTATCTCAGGAGCTCAGGGCAGTTGCCCCCCTGTTGGTAATTCGGTCTCATGTGTAAAAATAATGAGATAAAACTAAAATAATTCTTGCACCATGTATATCTTCTGTGTGTGGTTATTTGCTGCTATTGTTGTTTTTTATGCTAAACTTGTTTATATATATTAACACTTCTCTAATTGGAAAACACATTGTGACATATTCTCATTTTGAATACCTTTGTTAAATTCCCGAGACGTGAAACTACTTTGAGCTGGAGGGTCGTCTGAGTATCGCCATGGCCCCTGAAGGTCTGCCCCTTCATTGGATGGAAAGAAATAAAAAAAACATGACACGAGGCGCTTCCATTTTAAGTGCAGAATATTCAACACGAGAACTACTATAGTGCAACGATGCCACCATGTGTTGAAAAATGAGATTACAAACGTCCAGGACAACAATCTGTCTTCTTGCATCTTCTCTGGTAACAAGAAAAAAATTGAAACACAGCCAGGAGAAAATATTCAAATGCAGAGTTAGGTTTGCTATTTATAAGAATACTAATACTAAAATAATCAATCAATCGATCTGTCAGCAGCTGCCATTCATGAGCAAAATTCTGTGAATGACGACGGGGTTCCTCCTCCATCGTACATCACCAACATCATCACCACCTCCACCACCATCATCCTCATCATCATCACCATCGCAGGTCATGTGCTGCGTCGGGAGCGGGCGGTGGGTGTGTCCAATCGCTTGTGGTTTCATTCATAACTCCAGTCTTCATTCGGAGCTCAGATTAAAGTATGCAGCCGGGGCAGGCTGCTTGCGCGCCGCTTCACACGGAGTCCACAGCCCGGTGAGTGCTACCTCCGCTCGGCTCCCATCAGCACCACTTCCCGGACCCATTCAGGCGGAGCGATGTGGGGCCGTTTCATTATGTAACATGTGGGAATAACCGACTCTAGATGAACGCGAAGCATCTGATTTCGTGAGACGCGTCCAGTGCGCACGCAGGGGCACCGCGCGCACGGCGATGCCCCGCACATGAATCCTCCTCCTGCGTGATTCTAACGCTGATTGATTCCCCGCAGACTTGAGAGCAGACGACGTAGAGATGCGGGACCGCGCTGATCGGAGTGTTTGCGGAGAAGAGGCGAAGATGCTGCCGCCGCCGCCGCTGGAGCTGCCGCTGCCGCTGAGCGCCGCCGCCGGCTGCCGCGCGTCGCTGTAGTCAGTCCTGCACAGAGCGGGGGGGGTGGGGGGAACAGCTGCTTCAACATAGACCGTAAGATACAGCACATATGGAGCACATCAGCATCCAGGCACACATCAGGATGATAGGCAGCCCCCCCATTCATCTACACTCTTCATCCTCACTGCTGGAGTTGTTTCTGTCTCCCTCACATGTTATGAATGAAGTGGGCGGATGTCTGTCCGTGTGATGAGGTGAGAGAAGATGCGAGGGTGTAGCATGGCATTAGACCCTGAAACGCGCACACGCAGGCTCACACACACGCACAACCTTTCTCTTTCTCCCTCTCTCTCTCTCAAACACTCACACACGCACTTGCATTGGATTGGTATTTTCTGCACCAGCCCGGGTCAGTGTTTTCATTTTTCATTTTTACCTTCACTGTTTATTCACAGATTCAAAGATGCTGAAGCCCAAAGGTCTCTGCTGTTCATTAGAACTTCCAACTGGATTACATGCAGATTGTTTCAGTATAGGACGAATGTAAAATAATAATAATAATAAAAATAATAATAATCATCTTCATCCTCATCCTCATCCTCATCATCATCATCTTCATCTTCATCATGTCCTATAAAAAGACACTAGAGAGAAGTAACAATATACATCGAATGGAAGACTATGTAATAAATATGATCATTATTATTATGTAAGGAAAAAGGGAAAATGTTAGCATCACATTTTATGAACATTGTAATGCATGATGTCATTTCACTTTTTATTTTGAAACCATTTTAGCTGCCTTATATTTAATTGAGCAGGAGATGTGATTTGAACTGAGGGGAACACTGGTCAAGAAAAAAAAGACAAAATACAGAAAACAACACAGGAAATGAATTTCAAAAGAAAAAGAACAAAAATATATAGAAAGTCTCTTTTACCCAGATGTGAAACTTTTAAATGAATCTGCCGATTGCTCTTTTGTTTGGAAGTGCACGGTCGAAGTGAGAGAGAAACTATCAAGAAATACACAAAGACACTCTCTGATGTCTGCTGACACTGACCATGTGTGAAGCATCACCCAAATAATTGAAAAAAACAAGGATGTGTATGTGGTGTGGGTGTTTGCATTTGTGTCTCTGTGTGGGTCTATGCATCTCTGTGCGTGTGTGTGTGTGTGTACGTTCTTCTCTATTGTTGGAGCGTTCTCTCTGCTCAGAGCTTTGTCCACATCACATTTACCTTGAGCTGCTGGTATGTGTGAGACATTACATAAAACACGACTCTCACATGGCGAGGGAATGTGTGCAAAGTTGGCAGTGTGTGTGAGGAAAGCATTCATGGACTGATGTAACACAAGCCGCACGCTGTTTAAATAACAATGTACTGTCAGCTCCTCTGCCTCTGTCCGTCTGTCAGTACACTCATCTGTCTGAGGTCTATATGAGATGTCAAAGGGATTCTAGGTTATCACACTGTATTAGTTCATCTTCAGGAGATGTCAGACTATTTCTAATCACACTGGGTTTTGTTTCCCAGGGTTCAGACCAGAGAGCAGTTGGGTTTACATCAGTTCGGTGTGTTTAAGGGGCATTACGTCAACTTTCCACATGAGGAGTTGTGTTCAGGCTGTTGAGTGATGTTCTCTGCGGCTCTGGAGGTAGAAAATAAACCTGTGTCATCAGGGTGATCTTTGCTCGGGGTTGTTGAATCAAAACCCTTCACACTGTTTTTATTTAGTGAGATTCAGGCGTCGTGACTTTTAAAGAATAGCAGAATAAAAATAGCCTGAGAAACAACCTTGTCTGAAACAAGCTTTTTCACAGCAGATGTTGCCCCGTTAGGAAAAAAATCAGGTGTCTGAACATTAACAATGGCTCTTTTTATTCAGGTGTCCCTGTAATTCATTGGATTATTACTGTGCTTTTTCTACAGAGACAGGTCACAAAAAAGACTTTGTCTGGGACTATTTTCAGCTGTGGATGAGTACACATTTTGTGCTCTCATGCGTGCTCAACAGCAGCAGGATGATGTGAACACAGTGCAGGACAGATTGAAAATAAACATCTCCCATGTTCTTCGTAATGAAAGGAAATGTCACAGTGCAGCAGCGTAGCTCACTGATGTGTTTTTTTAAAAGAATAATAGAGCTCTAACATACAGAGGAAAAGATCTATAAAGATTTAACGACACAGACCATTTATGTAAGTGGATTGATGCTCTTATTGTTTGAGTCTTTTCACCAAGCTTATTCCTGAAAAGGTCAAATCTTCCCTCACGCTGCTGTTATGGTATTTCCTACAGAAAGAGCGGCCGTGTCTGACCTGCTCCACTTTCTCATTCCTCTGCAGGGATCACTCACGCTGACCTGGACCATGAGCAATGATTTGCCTCTTCTGACAAGTCTGACTGAGAACTCCACAGTGAGTATACGGCTGCGTCCGACACCATCAACACATTCTGCCCACACCCTCACATCTGCTACTTCCTGGAAAACTAGGTCCTACACAACACTTTTAGATTCAATGCAGCAACAAGCCAAAGAAGCTTCCAGTGGCAGCGAATGCAAGAGCTCTTATTTATTGGCAAGACCAGTTTCCCCAGTCAAATGAGCTCCCTGACACACCCAAGTGGTTGCAATCGGAATCGACCGCGGTAAGAAACCGCTCTCTTTCAGCTCTCCTTTTTTCCACTGAGGATTATCCAATGCATCTAGTGGAGGCAAATTGTGTTCGGCAAAATTCACTTAAATTAAAAATAAAGATTAAATGGTGCTTCAAGCTCCTGCCCTTTTGTTATATTCTCCCACGCGTTTGTATTATAAATTTATTCCATCTCAATCTGATCAGGCGTGTATACACAGGAAGTATAAAGGACTGACTAGTATATAAATATATAATTTTGCATTCTATAAATAGCTGACAGAAACATTCTCCCTTCCTAAAGCTCACCTTTTCGGTTACATACAAGCTGGTCATTTTGATGATAAATAATTTCGAAAACCCAACAAAAAGGAACCTGTTTTTATGCTTTCATAAAACAACATCCTAATTCTAAACCTATTGTTTCAAAATGTGTGTCACTTTCTGCAAATACGTCGATTATTTCATCAGAAAATATAAAATCATGTTTAGGAGCGTAGGGGATTTAGAGGAGGTTCAATTAAAGCAGGTTGCAGTTGATTCAATTTAAAGTTATGCAAAGATTACATCCTTCTAAAGACAAATCATACAATATATCCTAATTTATCTGATATTTCAGACAGATGTAAATCTTCATTAGCCACTCGAGCATCTCTTGGCATTGTGCTCAGATTGTTCTCTTCTGGCAGGATCTTTTTAATTAGTTTTCTAAAATGTAGGATCTACAGATTGAACCTGATCCCTGTTCAGCTGCTCAGTAGCGTATCTTCCACATACTGTACAGCAGACACGTATGTTGGTTAGTTGTAGAGAGAATAACACTCAGTGAATGGAAAGATACCAGCGCTCCCTGTTCCTCCAGATGGTTAGCTAGTTTCAGGAAAACACCTCGAGGGGCTTCGAAGCAACACGCAAGGTTGTCATGAACAAATCGAGAGCATGTGGGGCCCAATTATTAGGCATCTTAACTCTGCAGAACCCCACCATGTTTAGCGAGTTATAAATCTATATATGATGGTCTGTGTAATGAAAAGGAAAGAAAACGCTGCAGGTTAGAGGTGTAGCAGCAGTGGAGGACGGCCGGATCTGACGGCTGCGTGTGCTGCTTGACGTTGTGTCCGCCTCCGGAGGACAGTGGGGACCTCTGACCCAACAGCAGTGATTATCTGACAGTTAAAGCCGTCTGTGCACAGGGAGAATTGACTGTCGCTTGCCTCCATTCTGAGTGTGTTAGAAACATGGCCTGAAGACTGGTCAAAGCCGTCCACTGCTGCAGCTGATTGATCGTGTTGTTCCTCCTGTTTGGCTGAGCTTGTAAAAACAGCAGATTTCATTAAGGTACAGACGCTCTGACAAATTCTGTGTGTGTGTGTGTGGGTGTGTGCAGGAAACTGTGAGTATCCAGGTGTGTGTGTTGCCATTAGACTGTGATGGAGCTGTGAGTCACACACAAAACACACTGTATGTGCAGCTTTAAACGTATTATACTGAATCTCCCCATAGGCTTCATCTGAATATAGGTCACCACAGCATCGAGTGGAAAAACCTTCTTTGTGTGTGTGACACTGTGCTTAGTTTCACATGTTCTGGCCTGAAGCCGGTTTGAGGTTGAATGAAAAAGTGTTTTTATTCAGTCTCATGCGCATAATCCTCACAATCCTGTGAGTTTATCAGCAGGAAACTACAGCTTCTTCTATTCAGCAGCTTCGTCGGCTCCTCCGAGCGGCGACTTGAAGCTGGAACACATTGGTTGATGCTGGGTCTCATGGAAGCACCTTTACAGTGAGAGCAGTCACCATAAAACATGCAGGCATTCACACACGGACACACCATCTCCAGTAAAGTTGATTATTTGATTGGTCAATTAACAGACAATTAATTAGAAAAACTGTTATTTATAAGTTTCTGTCATTTTTCAATCCGAATACCAAACATTATGTGGCTGCTGCTTTAAATCAAACTCTAGATCTATGGGTTTTCAACCGTTGATGAAACCGAACGAGGAATTCAAAGATGTCGTTTTATAATTTGAAAAACCTTCCATTTACCTTAAAATGACAAAATGATAACGTGGAAAAAAAGTGGGCAGATTAGTTGCAGCGTCTGGATCTTCCCTCAGCTGCAGACTTTTTTTTTTTCAGCTGTTCCTGTTAAAGTCAACATAATTCCACATAATTCAAAGGTTGGCCTGTGCTATACGAGGAGCTCCTCCACTCCTTGGTGTCCTGCAAAGCAGTGCATAATGACAACCTTTCACATTTATAATGCCAAGTGTTGCAATAGATGAATATTCCTTTTCTGGAGGTGAAAATAGCCCAATTATTTCCACTCTCTCTTTTGAAACTGACATCAGAAGAAGAGACAGAAAAGTCTGGGGATGGGCGTCTGCGTCCTCCTCCGATTGCCATTTTTAGCTGGGGGAGGACTCATTTCCCCCTCATTGAGAAGAGCTGGGAAATTGAATTAAGGGTCTCGCTGACGTTTCGATTAGCATCCCCAGGCTCACTCAGCCAAGACTAAGAGTATTAATCAGAGGGACTAGAGAGGAGAGCAGTTGTCTTATCTGTATTTGTGTGTGTGTAGGCAGGATGTGTTTGACGTAGTGTGGATAAGAATCACTGTGAAGAGGAAAGGACTTAAGAGAGTCTATCAGTGTTAATTCCACTCCTGAGCTGACAGCGTAATGCGACATAGTGACTCATTGCTACGTAGCTCAAAGAGAGACGAATCAATTTCTGTCCCAGCCCAACCAACAACCAAACATGGAAACAGATATGTAAGCTTCCAACTTTTGGTTCTATTAAAGGAACGATTTATGAGCCACAGCTATGCTTTCTGAAAACAGGTAATGGGAATGTATTTGAGGTTGTACAGCTCAAACATTAACAGGGGAGTGTGAGTAGCAGGGTTTGATCGAAAAATGATACTTGCAGTGATACAGATATTTATTGTAAATACTCTGTACACTGTATTCTTGTCAGCGAGGGGAGTTAGGGGTGTGTCTATGTGTGTGTGAGTTTGTGTGAATGTGTGTGTGTGTGTTGTGGTTTTAAAGCTTTGTTAGTTGGGAAAGGGGCTTTTGGATTTTCCCCCTCTCCCTACAGCATAAACATAGTAATGATTAAAAGCTTTAAGCACACAAATTCAAAAGCATGTGATTGAATTACATTCAGTTTAAAAGCCACAGATTAGCATACCTCATGTGCCTGTTAGTGTTTAAGGAGGTAAAACCTTCGTTCTGATGGAGGCAATGACCCGAGCTCTCTGTGTCTGAAGCTAATATACTGGACGGATTATTTCAATTGACACCAGTAACTAAATGGCACATGTTTGTGCTTCGGCAGGATGGCCCTCCAATCTCTGAAAGTAAATTCATCACCAAATTTAAATTTGGAAAGCTACAATACCAAACTGGGGGAATGTTGAAAGACTACAGATTATTTAAATGTGATATTTAGATATTTTATCAATGTGAGCAGCTCATTAAAAGATGAGTTTAAAGGTTTGTCCAAACAGTGAGCAGGTATCTCATGCAGAGGTCTGGCAGCACACTAACTGTAAATGGTTTGTCTCTCTGAATCTTTCCATTTTCTAAATAAGTATCACTTTAGTGAGGTGTCCACTTTGACCCAGTCTGTGCCCTCATTGGTTTAACATCAAACAAATCCTGTGTTCTCTTACTAAACAAATCCTCCGCTCCACGCGGGGTGTTTGATCCGTGAAGCGAAGCAACACCCTCCATCATCCTTTTTTTTCATTTAGGTGATGGATGTTGTGTATTTGATCAACCTAGAGAAAACATTTAAACACACATTCAAAGGGTCTTTTTGAATGTGTGTTTTTTATAAACTTTAATCTCCTGAGTCGGTGGGGAGGTGGGAGGGTTGAACGGACGGCGATTTCAATTTATCAACGTCTCTGTTGTATAATGCCTTTTGGTATTGAGGGGATAAGTGAGTCAGTCGAAGTTAAATGTGTTTCTTGTATCTTCTGCTCTCGTGGGACAAAAACTGTGAAATGATGAGATTCGAGTGGGACAGATTCTGGTGTACAAAACTGGGGCTGTTCATTGTTACTCAATTAAAACATTAAATTCATACACAGTCCAAAAAATCTTTAAAAGGAATTGTGGTCAAATTCCGATGCTATTCAGTGTGTTTGTCACGTTTCTCTGTGCCTGTTATGTTGGCAGCAGTGAATCTATAAGTTACTGGCTAATATACCAGTTCTCTAAATTGTACTTTCCAGGGTCCTAACCCTCTTTTCCTGGTTGCCCCCCCCCCCAGGAGGTGCCTGTGTCAGCAGGCCAGGTGGAGAACTATGTGTTGCTGCTGGTGCTGCTGAGTGTTTTTGCCGGGGGGACGTTGGTCCTGCTCTCCCTGCTGCTCCTCTTCTGTCACCACTGCTGCATGGGCGGACGACGCTACTCCAGGTGGGTGCCGCTGCCTGCTGAGCAGCCCAGTGCGTGGGAGTGGCCTGGTTGGTCTGCAGACACAGGGGAGGGATTACAGGAGGCAGCATGGTTATGGCAGCAGTAGATCAAAGCAGATGTGGGACCGAAGGCTGTGATGTCTGCTGAGAGAGCACAAAGAGTAAAACTGATGTTCGTCTTTCAGAGCCAGCGATGACCCTGAGAAGACAAACACCACTTATGCTGAGGATTCTCAGCCCACCCAAGGTCAGAGGCGTGTTTTTTTTAAAAGTTTGTTCTCTGCATGTGGTCTGGTTGATTGTCGTCACTAACTATTATTCCTGCTGTCCTTGCCTTGTTTTTCTCTCAGAGATCACCATTCGTCTGGATGAATCAGATGCTCTCTCAGCCTCCAGCTGCCATGAGGGAGAGTCAGAGCGATTCGTCTTCACTGGGTCGACTGGTCGCAGAGTCTCCTTCAATGAGTCCGCTCTTTACGAACAGGAGAAGACGACACAGGAAAAAGGACGCAGGTACAAGTCATCTACACTAATATCCAGTTTTACAGCTTATTTGATAAAACAGCCGGAGGATTCATGAGTTCTCCTCCTCCTCAGATACACTCTCACTGAGGGAGACTTCCATCACCTGAAAAAGGCCCGACTGACCCACCTCCACCTGGCTCCGGCCCCGTGTGACCTGAAGATCCTCACCATCATGGAGTGTGACTCAGCGGACAGCAGCATGGTCAACATCAGTGACACCGCAGCTCAGAAACTGCCCCTCACCATCTACCAGGTAAAACGATTCCACTTGGTTGAATCATAATGGCTGCTTTTTAATTTGACTTTAGGAAATTCACACAAACAAAGACAACAAATCATTTATTTTTTTCCATTTGTGTCATGTGTGGATTTCTGTCTGCAGCCTGGTGAGAGAAGAGTCCCCGACTGGCTGGGACAGAGTCTGAGTGGAGGGCTGCCAGGAGACCCTCACCACTCCATCATCCTGGACCAGGGGCTCAGACAGACATCATCAGTCATGAAACCGCAGCACACACGGTCCCAGACAGTGAGTCTCAACATTTTCCACTTCGTTTTGAGAATTTTTAAATGGGCATTAAACAATAGAGATCAATAAATGTAGACATCCAATTGTTGCATTTGGGCTTATAAGAAAGAGGACTTAATTGCAGGAAAGGTTGCTGGAGATTTATGTTCCCCTCAGGATGAACCATAACCCCTTTGGGATGCTTTACCTTTATCTGACGTCCTCATAATATCAGTTCTGTAATATTTCCTGAAATTTTTGGCCTAGAGTCCCAGTTTGGCCGGGGGTCTTCTGTGCGACGTTTGTACGTTCTCCGCATGTCTGTGTGGGATTCCTCCAGGTACTGTCTCCCACAGTCCAGAGACTTGCTGTTATGGGTCAGAATTATACATGTTCCATATGTGTGAAGGGTTGTGCACTGTATGTTGGCCCTGTGATATGATGGCATCTCTTCTCGGGTGTATCCGGCCTCTCACCTAATGTCAGCTGGGATTAGTTCCAGCTCCCTCCCCACAAACCTATCGCTGTAGAGTAGATGGATGGATGGATGATGGATGGATGGATGGATGGATGGATGGATGGATGGATGGATGGATGGATGGATGGATGGATGGATGGATGGATGATGGATGATGGACATTCCATAAACACTAACTGCTTTCTACCTTCACAATGACAAATTAGTTAACGCAAATTTATGCAGGGGTTATACATTTGCAAAGAGAAGTTCTTCCCAGTGGATTGATCAACACACATAACTCACACACACACACACACTCACTCAGCTGTGAAGAACTCAAATCCCCTGATGCACTGTGGCATCTGTCACCACTGCAGATGAGTGACAAGACAAACTGCTGTCCCCTGAGGTCCTTCCCTCTGCCCATCACGATTCATCTCGGCTTATCTGCCTCAACTTCTCCTTAATGTCTCATCACCTACCTTCCTTCATCCTCCTTTTCATCTCTCCTGTCAGATGGAGGCTATCGGCGACAGGGCCGAGGCTGAAAGCGAAGGGAGTATGAGAGGAGAGCTGATTCAAGCTCAGGGCCAGACTTCAGTTCTACATTTCTTCTCTAAGCTGCGGCGCCACGCTAGTCTGGAGGGGGCGGGGCCTTTCTTCAGGAGGTGGAAGTTCGACAGCAGTCCCCGAGCTGCCAGTCTGGATGCCAAAGGTTTGGATAAATGTTATGAAGTAGGGTTTGATTTGTGGGTAAGCTTTGTAAAAGAGGAGCTTTTGTGAGATGATGAGAAGGTGAAAAGAATCATGTTCACAGCTCTGTTTTCATGGGAACTAGGTTCGCCCAAGAGAAGGCCCTTCCAGAGACAGAGAGCAGCCAGTGAAACCACCGATCACACCGAAGATGAGTCTTTATCTCTCCAAGATGAGGTCATGGAATCCTCTCCACACACTCCCATCCAGACCAGTGAGCTCCAGTCCCTCTCTGCAGAGTCTCTGTCTCACCACACTACTACACCCCCCTCTTCAGTCTTCCTCAGCAGGTACAAACCCCATCCCATCGTAGCACGACCAGCACCATAACACTTCTCAGAACTGCTGATTAACTGACTGTTCTCAATTTGTGCAGGCTAAACCTGGAGGCCATGGCGGAGGTAGGTAGAGGCAGCAGCACCAGGAGAGAGGAAACCTGTTTGCAAGCGGACGACTGTCATGCCAAGAGACACGACGAGGCCACAACCAACGGGACAGGAGTGGAAACTGAAACAAAACTAGGTGTAAGAGTTGTAAGAGCAGAAGCCGTGGGAGTCAAGCTGGGATGGAAGGAGGATGACGACCCATTTGGGGCGCAACAAGAAGCTGCAGAACGGTTTGAAGACATGTTGAGGAAAACAAATGGTGCACAGACAGAGGGCATGGACGCAGATGTGAGGAGAAAGAATGAGGCGGACGTAGAAGACGTGGTGCTGGGAGCTGAGGCCCGGCGAAGGGCCGACTCCGGGTCGTCTCTTTCCTTCATGATTCGGCAGGAGAGCTTGGAGCCCCCTCCCTCTCTGTACAGAGACATTTGGAGCTTGAGGGCCTCCCTGGAGCAATACGCCTCCTCAGACCAGAGCAGCACAGATCGGGAGTCCATCCGCAGTGATGCCGATAGCGTCTCATCCTATGGTGGTGCGGGAGCTCGCTCTGGTCTGGACAGCTACTTGTCCCAGGATCTGGATGATGACCCTGACGGAGAAGGGGTGGGGGAGGTCATGGATGGAGGAATCAGAGGAGCCACAGGTGGCGACACTGAGATGGGAAGTGGAGCCGGAGGAGAGGGTGAGGCGAGTAACAGGAAGCTCCTTCAGATGGACAGTGGCTACGCCTCTATTGAAGCACCATCCAGGGCCCCTGAGGAGATGCGACTTTTTGGGACTCCAGGATCCCAGAGAGGAAAGACAGCATCGGAGAGAAGGTTGTTCTTCACCAACTCTGGAAGAAAAGGTTCAGTGTGTGAGAGCATAGAATCCAAACTGTTTCAGGAGGAGATGGAAGACGAGATGGCCGATGGCACAGAGACAGAGAAACTAAAGGCGAGAGCTCACACCTGCAGCCAGTCTCTTACCCTTCAAGAACCATACCAACTTCTGAAATCCCTTCATCCTCAGAAACCTCCAGTGTCACAATCACAGCTCATAACTCCTCTGATGAAGCAAATCCCACCGCCCCCTAGTCCTCACAGACCTCGCCTCCGCCACCGCGACTACAGCATTGACGAGAAGACGGATGCACTTTTCAACGAGTTCCTGCGACATGACCCCCGGTTCGACCAGCAGGAATCTCCGCTGCGCTCCAGGCACCGCTCCAGGGTTCACCTTCGGAAGCAGTGGCAGAGACACAAGCAATACAGCGACCCAGGGTCATGCACCGGGGGTAGGTACTCCCCTTCTTTAGAGAGGCAGAGGTTTACTCCGCTGAGAAGGGGTGACAGCGCCGGATACCCTCTGGACACCAGGTATCACAGCACGCTCTCACGCATCGCAAGTGCTGCCGACGAAGAAGCCAGCGAGGTTGCAGATTGCGAGGAGGCAGCCATCGAGAGTGGGGAGAACAAAGATCCATCCAAGGACGGAGTTGCAGCAAGCAAAACATCTGAAGGCACAGTTGCAAAAAGGAGCAGCTCCAGTTGCGCAGGGTCGGGCGGAGAAGGCCACGGCTGCCAAGTCACCGCAAGCAAGGACTCTGAAAGCACAGGCAGCCAGTCTTTGAACACTGGGACTGCACAAACAAGCTGCATGGATCCAAGATGCAACAACAGGAACAACAACGGTAGTCAAGCTATCCTGTCAGAGGTGTCCCTGCAGGAGGAAGGCAGTCTGTCTGACAAGCTGGCGGAATCAGTGGAGGAGAGGCTCTACGGCGGCCTTCGCACCGCAGAGAAACTCAGCCAGGGAGGATCGGAGCGTGTGCTCGCCGTGTCACGCACGTCCTCACCTGGCTTCAGTCCCATATAACCTGCCGACACCGCCATCTTCTTCATCACCTTTATATCAGATCCATCGTGTTGACCACAGACTGCAAACAAAGTAGAGAGCAACTCAAACCTCCTCATGTGTTAGACACTTGGTCATTATCATTTTCCTTTACATCGGGACGATTCATTAAAATAAATACGGTCTGAAAACTGACGCATCACACACACACACAACTTTGTACTTCTATCTTATTGAGGACATTCATAGGCATAATGCATTCCCTAACCCCTCCCCCTAACCATCACAACTGAATCCTAACCCTGGTCCTTACCCTGACACTAACCTAAAGCTAATTCCTACCCTAAGAGGAAGTCTTAACCTACTGGGTCAGAAAGTGAGGACTGGCCAGATTGTCCTCACTTTCACTCAATCTAAAGGTCAAGCTCAGAAGAAGTCCTCACAAAGATAGGTGTACAAGTAAACACACACCAACACACACATACACAGTATATATACACACATATACATTTATTTTAAGACTGAAGTACTTTCTCAATATCCAGTCTCTTCCAATGATTCCACTCATACCTTAATTTCCACTGTGACATGTGATGCCCCTTTTATTGGTAACTGCTCCTCAGATCAAATGCATCCTTCGTTACATAGATTAGAAAATAAAGACCCATCTTTAGAAAAAGTTAATATTTTCAGAATTAACTGTGAATTTCCAGCATGCTACTGTATGTCAAAACAATGTCGATGTGTAAACTGTACAGTTTGAACCTTAAAACAAATAGCACTTTGATGGGAAGAAAGATAATGATTGCTTTTACTGTCACCCATTTCTTTCATTTTTAAACTATGTCCTCCTCAAGTGTCCTTCTCGTCTCAGTCACCATGAGGGTGTGCGTGTAAGAGCTCCTGTGTCGGCTAATGGATGAACAATTCTGACCATGTGGAAACAGAAAAAGACTTTACTCTTAATGGTTTTGTGTTTGAAGCAATCTCTCTTCAGGATCATCAGATCTGGAGGTCACACGCTATATATCATACAAGTAAAAACAGATGGGTAAAAACCCAGATTATATCGACAACATAGCACTTGAGAATACACGTATCAAGTTTTTTTGTCATCAAATGGAACCTGTTTTGTCATTAGTCATCTGTCACATCCTGGAGTGTGGTGCCACTGCCGGGCCGCTGCTGATGTGGGGGAGACTGATGGATGATACTTTGAGTGACTGATACAGGAGCCTCTCAGGCTTCTTACACAGTTGGTCCAGTGACACAGGAGCGGAGGTCGGAACTGCTCCTGAATCCCGGCAGAATGGAAAGTAATTGCTCTGTATTACCCAACAAAATATACCTTTTTTTTTTGTCATTGTCAGCAAATCCCATGAAATGACACAAACCAACAATAGACAGTCTAGTATCACTTATTAGAGGCGGATTGTTGTTACAAAGGATTAAATGATTAATTAAATAAAATGAGCCACAGTGCTTCGCTTTCATGAACATCCACGAGAACAAGAAATGTGTATCAATCCTCAGCTGAAAATATTCCCCCCCAAAACGCACTAGTTTGCTGAAATGTACGGTATCCATGTGTTTTAGGAAACGCTTGTGTCCTGTTCTTTAATCTTCAGTAGGAATAAATAGGTTTAAGGCCAAGAAGAATGGACGGGGTATAAAAGTGATTAGATATTGAAAGGCATTTGTAAATGTTGTTTTTTGTCTTTTCATAGAAAACAGGTAATTTCATTTTGAGATATGAAGTTGTACTCTTCACATGTCAGGATCAAATCTGGAGTAGAGCAACAACTAAGATTATTATTACTTTCGATGCATTTTTCTTGTTTTAATCTTAAATCCATCAAAAATGCCAATTGTAAGAACAGGGACTTTCTTTGACAAAAAAAGAACAAATACTTATATTAATATTTTAAACTCTTTAGAGGAAAAGCAGCAAATCCTCGCACCGAAAAACCCACAACCAAAGAATAGTGGAGCTTTCAATTGACACCTGGCTTAATCAAAAAGAGGGAAAACTGCTGCAGAGAATGATTTTGTAAATTAACTAAGTTTTACTTATTGCTGCGGCTGATCTCTTCTGGAGATGACTCATAGTTTTGAAGCTTTTTAGGTGTCATGACATTTCAGAGACTGAACATCCTTTTTTTTCTCTGTCTCTTCCAGTGTGGATGTGTTTACATTGATGTTGAATGAGGTGAAGAATGTCACCTGGGAAACTGTGATTGTTGCAGGTATTTGTTTTCTTCCACACGCTAATTTAAGCTGCAGTTCATGTATTTGATCAAACTCATGTCTTTGTCTTATTCATGGTGAGCCATCTGCTTTATTATAAAATAAGCCGTGCAGAAAGAAAAGGTCTTGCAGCCTTGTTGATGGTGGGAGAACCATAGAGACAACCATATTGTGTTGATGTAATGTGATTCATAGAACAGTATGTATTGTGCAGAATTTTTAAAAACACTTCCATAAGAACCTAAGTGTGTCGTCACATACTGACATTGATGAAATGTTCTGCAGCCTGTTAACACTGGTCGTCTCCTCATCCTCTACACGCCGCTCCCTGCTTGTGCGTCGTCAAGCGGAGAAACTCTCTGTGGACCTGGCTGACGTGGGAAGCACTTGCTCTCTCCCTCCCTCGGAGTTGTGACTCACCTGATAGATCTCTGCTCTATTCCCAGCGAGGAGCTGATGAAAGCACTGGCTGCGTAAGAAGGGGGCAGAGCTGCCGCTGATGTTATGGGCACAACAAAGAGCATCGCTGGGAAACCGGCGACCGGGCGATAGTGACGACACGTCTCCTGCAGCATCTGCTCATGATGCTCTCGGCTCTGACAGCAAGCCAGTCGCAGGCATCAGAGAGGACGGATGTAGAGTGTGTGTTTGTAAAGGACACGTAAATAATAATAAACAGGACATAAACCACTGAGTTGTATTGAATAACGAAAATATTCTCAAGTTTAACAGGAAGGATCATTCAACAAAACGGCCTGTTTGGGACATATTTTATATAAATAATAATTAAAAAATATTCATTGGAAAAAAGGGAAAAAAGGAGGAAAAAACTAAATGGAAATCAAAAATCCCCCAACAGGTCAGCAGTGGATCTCAAGGCTTCAGTCTGTCCACAAACCAAGCACTTTCCCTTTCGTCCAGCTCTGTACAGCATGCAGTTTTTAATGTTGGTAGTAGTAGAGTACTTTCATAATTATTCTCAACACAGATTTAAATATAGAATTATTCATAACTTTTGTTTTTTTGTCTCTTTAATTTTTACACATCACAATGTGTCTTAAAAACTGCCATTAGGGTTCTGTAAAAACAAAGGTAGTCAAAGAAACAGAAGGTGGGGTGTTGGGGAGGGGTACAGGGGGGTGATGGTGTTTGTATTTTCCGGATCAACACTTAGCTCTTCAAAAGAGGATGATGGGATGGAGAGAAGGGGGTAACAGGTGGATGACAGGAGCTGAAAAGGAGCCAAAACATGGGACAAAAAAAAAAAAAAAACTATTTCCACAGCCAGTGCCTCAGTCTCAGAGCAAAAAGAACATTTCATGCTGTCCTCCTCTTCCTCCTCCTGTCACTCATACCGCATCTTCAAAAGACTGCAGAACAGCAGTCCGAGGAGGTACGGGGACATAACGTCAGCAGGTTTCTCTCCCGGCTGTGAGGTTACCAGACACAGGAGGGGGACAGGTAAACCTGAGAGGAACAGAGATAGAGTATTAACGGATTATTTTTAGTTTATTTAACGGTCCTTGCGTTCCAAGTCTACATTTCTTATAAAACCTGCACACTGACTTTGATGAGTTTTCTTATTCTACTTGATCTGAAAACTCACAGTAGGAGATAAGTGGAGTTGGGCAGTGAGGATGATTTTGTGGTAATCTCACTTCTGTAAAGAAGAAAGATAAACTATTGGGTTCAACCAATACTGACAGCCCAACAGGAAAAAAGCAGAATTTCATCTTCTGATCAAGGAGCAGCTAATTATCCTGATCACTTCCAAGTCCATTTCAGGAAGTCAGTGGTGCAGATTGATGCTCTACTGGCAACACTTGGATGGCACATAATAAAGAAGACAACAAATTCCCCTGATTCAATGTATCCTAATCAGCTCAGGCACGAACAAGGTGGGAAACAGGGAAATCTCGGTAAAATGTGTGAACTCAAAAGCCAGATATGCTTGTCTTTCTTGTCTGGCTCCGAGTCCTCAAACAACTTCCTGGAAACGCCTTTGACTGATGCAAAAAATGCAGCAAATCGAAAATATTCTGAAAACTTTAATGACAGACAGAAGTTGCGGAGTTGGTGTGTAAACCTCATTGACCCACCGTTAGGTTTAATTTATTGTTAACGCATTACAATTTGGGACAACATTTACAGACTTGGTGCACAAAGACTTGAGCTGGTGTCGTTACCCCACAGAGACTCATCCACAGTGTGAGAGAGACAAACACCCCACAGCTCACTTCATCTCAACCAGGGTGAGTCATCGCCTGAACAAATGAATACACAGCATCTCCTCTGCACTGCAGCCATGACAAATTGCCGTGAGTGGTTTGTATGTGCGATATTGAAAGAGCACACAGTGGGTGGTGACTGGAAAGAGAGGAGGACAACCTGTTAAATTGGTGTGTACACTTGCAGTATAAATCGACCCCAACTGCTGCACCTGAATGAGGTCCAACGATGAACTCGCAGAGGGATATAACGAACATCGCAGCAAACAGAAAAGTGACGCTGCGAGACCGGAACAGTCCAGATCTAGCTTTTATGACTGCGCCTGTGTGTGTGTGTAGCGGTGGTGAGTCAGAGCCCTGCTTGGTGAATATCAACACAGTTTCTCTCTCCTGCATGATTTGCTCTTCCGCTGCTTCTCCTCCTGCTGCCTGATACTCATCTCTACGTCTGTGACTGTTCTAACGCAGTCTCATTTCATCCCTGAAAATCTTTTCATCTGAAACTGCTGCACCTGTTCTCCGTTTGCCGTTTATCTTCATCCGTCCCCTCAGTGTCCCAGTTTTTCCCAGTCTGCACTCACCAGGTGGGTTGTTGCTGAGGGAGGATGGGAAGGAGATCATTGCTGTTTGCAGGTGGAGAGCTTGCGGATCTTGCTGGCTGTGGAGACTCCTTTGCGTGAGGGGTTGGATGACGAAGAGGAGCGGCGTTCGGCTTTACCCTTGCTGTTCAGGGAACCCCCCTCTGTCCCGTTCACACAAACTGGCTTGGCTACAGCTGGACTGTGATCCACGCTCCCCTGATCCCGATATTCCTCGGTCACTTGTCCTAAAAGAGACACACACATATCAGAGCCAAGACAAAGTCATCACACTTCCACACAATGGCTGACACAAGAGCTGCTTTCTTGATCGTATGTGGTGTTAAGGCATGAGCGTGCACAAGGTCAGTGATAACGTCACAGACCTGATGCTGTAAGGCTATTTCTTTCAGAAAGGACCTTTAAAAAGCTAATTTGTCAGCAGCAGCAGCAAAATGTCAGGTTAGATCAAAATGAGATATACTGTGTGCTAACCTACAACAACAGGACATCTTGTGAGTGGAAAATAAGCCCAAACATTTCAATTCAAGTGCAGTTCCGTGTGTGCTCATGTGGAGAATCTTACACTGTGATATGTAGTTACAGCTAAAAAGAAACACAAACTGTTGTTTCATGTACCACATCAGCAGATTGCTTCATTGAGAAGAAGCATTCTGTGAGCGACAGTACTCAGCATGTGGAGGAGTGAGCACTGGAAACCCATTCATACTCCCACACCAAAACCATTTCAACAGAGCTATTTTTAGAACCGCTTCATTCACTTTCTGCGGCTCCATTTGGTTTTTATGTGGGGCACCACTTCTAGATACCAACTGACTACTGCATTTATTATTGCAGGCTGTTGCCTGGCAACAGATAAAGGATGTGAATTCTGGGGGGAAAAGATAAAAGAGGTGGGGATGACATGAAATAGAACATAGGGATTCTGTCATTATGTATTTATCCTCAAGTCACTCAACGCTGTTAACGTCCACTACTAGAAAGATTTCAGGAAAAAACTATTAAAGAAAACATGGAGTTTTTTTGCGTGAAATGTCAAAGGGACAAAATGTCTGTGTCTGACCTCTCCTGCTTTAATAAGGTGAAGAAGTGGGAGTGTCAGTTTTTGTAATATGGAAAAAATCAGAACTTGTACAGAAACAAACACAGCAGCTGATAATTGCAAACTGCTGAATTATGCAGTACATAATAAAAAACATAGTTAATGGCAACTTTAGATTTTTTGAGATTTTTGATGATTAAGAATCGAAGGGTTTTTCAATCATCCCAAAAAACGACTTTGTTGGAAACAGAATGAAACTGCAGTAGGATAGGAGGATACAGCAAAGAAGCTGAACCAGTCATGTTGCTGCTTTTCAATATAGCTTAACCTTATACATTGATTTTACACCAAAATTTGCAGGTGTTCCCAGGTTTCGTAAACCTCTATTGCCTAGTTTTTCACCTGGCGAGTCGTGTTCTATTTCACAAATGACCAAAAATCGGAGAAGCTTTCTCAGCTCGCTGTCAGTGTACAATCTTACAAGATAAGAAGAAAATAAAAAAATCTATGTTGCACGTTGTTCCAAAGATGTACAAAACAATATGAACAGAAAATGCTCATGGCTATTTACGTGCCAGCCCCCTGGAAGTTCAAAGAAGCATCAAGACTGCCAGGGCCTATAAAAACCTTTGTCCAATGCAGAATCATTTGACCTGAGAGTGAATGCTGATTGTTCACGACTACTGATTTTCTCAAAGTTACAGAGAAAGAATAGAGGACTAACCAAGACGACACAAAAAAAACATTTACTCACTTTCTGCCCAATGTCTTAAAAAGTAAACAAAGCAAACATGTATAACTGTAAGGCATGAGCTCACGCTGACCTGGCACTGTGAAGTCCTGAGTGTATATGATCTCGTCCTCTCCGTCGTAGAGGTCGTCATCGTCCTCCTCGGTGTAGCCGTGCAGATCCTCCAGGTAGGGCACCACTGTCATACTCCGCCAAGGGTCCCGGCTCTCTGCGCTGGCAGGGATGGGCACGGGGAGCTCAGACGGAGGGTGTTTCTTACGCACCCAGCTGACAGAGACAGAGGGGTTGGGCAGATCGATCTTTGAGTATTTTTCCTAGACACTTATTTGAAGTCAGGTACATGTGGGTAAAGCAGGATACAGCATATGTCATCCATCATGGGATAAATGAAAAAGAGTTTATGTGCTGAATCACTCACTTGTGTTGCCTAATGTTCTGTATGGAAAACCTCTTCTCAGGGTCGTACTCGAGCATCCCTGAAACATAAAATAAAAAACAGACATACGTCACACACACACATCATAAAAGGTAAATTTAATTACAACCACCCAGAACAGCTTCTCCGATCACACCTCTTTCTCTTGAGTCATTTTACACAAACCGGTGGTGGTGAGGGGGACGGCTCACAGCCGAGAGTACCATTAATTAATGTGAGTAACAGTTTAATTCATCTCCGTTTGTCGAGAAGTCCTGCGGAGCTTAACGAGTCAATGAGGTACAGTAGGAAAACATCAATACGAGCAAGAGAACAGCTGTAACAATGCAATGAGGATTTTGTTCCTCTATTATCATGATGTGGGCCGATTCTGTGGGTACAGCAGCGTGTTGGCGTGATAAGGGAGCGGTGATGCAGTGCCTATCCAGTCCTAATAATGTAATCGCCTCCCAGTAGGCAGAGCAGGGCAGCGTGCAGAGTGCTGATAGTAGTGCTGCGCCTGCTGAAGGACACCTTTTGTGGCACTGGGCTTATTTTAGACCATGTAATTATGGAGTGACTGTCTCTCAGGTGCTGCGTCATCACATCCACAGACGTCACACGCTCACACAGGGTTGGGGGGGGTCGGAGATGGAGGCTGGATGAATTACAGCAGGTTTTTCTTTTCATGTTTTAACAATTTATTAACCGTCATGTGGACATTATTTAAAAAAACCTTCATTTGATTCCAAGTTATTTCAAATGTAGAAGGTAAATCTCCTGAATTAAGGTGAACTGTGTGTGCGCTGGGTTCAGTTCCATAAAAAGACATAGTGTGCAGAGCGAGCTTTAACTGGGCTTTATTAACAGGGTGTCTTTGTTGGTACAAACATAATCTTCCTTGCGTTCTTTTTGGATTCTACAGGCAGTAGGTTTGCAGCCATGGAGCCGATTATGTTCCACTGTAAAAAAAGACTCCTGAATCTTTGTGTTTTGTAGTCTGAATGACGGCAGAAGCGCTGCACCAATCCGCTCCAGAGAAGCAATGCCTCACTATGATGTGTTTAGTATTCAGCTGCTGGCCAAAGATCAATGGAAACTACGTCAGCAGCTGGAGGGATTTCTACAGTTTGGAGGAAGCCTTCGTGGCTGAGAAGACTCTCAATGTCACGGCACCACCTACTGGACACATGCAGAAAAGATCAGAGAGAAACTAGCAGGGACCTGTGATTGGACTCTCGCTGGCTACCAGACTCATTCCAACTCAAGTGTCTTCATCAAATATGATGTAAATTATATTTTGATGATACACAAAAATAGCAGGAGCAAATCTTTTTGCTACAGTTGTTAAAATGCTTGACACAGTCTGAGCTGAACTCAGGAGATGGTAACAATGCCAACACCTCAACAGTGAAGTTCAATTTCTCCTGAAAAAGACATAGCTGGGAACAACACCAACCTTGCAGCAGGTCTGACAGGAGCGGCCCACACTCCTCAGGAATAGTGAAGTCTCCTTTTCCAATGTTCTCAAATAGCTTATAGATGTTGTCCCCCTCAAATGGATACAGACTCGTTGTAATGTTGTATCTGAATGGAAAGAAGCAGGTGTAAACAAACTGGTCCAGATCAGACACACCTTTAATGGCCGCCATAATTACTTCCAAATATCACATCTATATATGAATTGAGATATACTTTTCAGATTATCTTTGACTTTTCTTTCAAATCTAATCGCAGAACCAACAAACAGGACCAATTCTTGAAGATCTTCAGTTCATCTTTCATTAAGTGTCGCTCTTAATTTCCTACACTATAGTAAGGTATAAAGGTAATGTATCTATACACTAAGATGTGACAAGTACATGGAGAACAGTAATATGTGAGGTGTTCGCTTTTGTGTCTATTTGTGACAATGAATTTCTATTAGCGTAGACAATAGAAGATCTTGGTGATCAACGATAGAGTGATTATAAATAACCCAATAATATGAGTATTGAATTCATATTCCTTTAATTTGCTCTGTTATAGTTTCACATATCTTCCTCCACTGCTTCTAACCTACACTTAAAATGTAATGAAAGATAAAGCATTCCACGACTTGTATGAACTTTATCAGTGACAACTCACAGTGTTACACCAGCAGACCAAATGTCTACTTTAAACCCTGAAAAGGTGTCCAGTCCGTTGGCGATCTCTGGAGGCTGGAAGGCCGGAGAGCCCTGACTAGTGCGACATGTATCATCCTCTGCAAATGGGTGAAGGGCCTGAAAAATAATGTGCATACGATAAGGATGAGTTTCAGTCTATGTTTCTCGAAAACAACTTCACCAAATCTTTGTCATGAAATAACTGGACAATGGGCGAGCGACTTTTACACTCATCCACTGCTGCCAATGGATAGAAACACTGATACTCAATCTACACATTAATGTCAATTCCATATGAGTTGGCATTTCTTTCAAGCATCATTAACCAACATAGAAAAATTTAGAATTTCCATGTAGTTAAACTTAAAAGCACACCTTTTGCTTTTGTGTACTCGAGCTGCCTGTGTCCACACAAATATGAGTTTTACTTTACTTTTATAAAACCACGATTAATTTCTCAGGATGTGTGGAAAATAATTAAAAATGGAAGTTTTATTTCCCTAAGATCTGGTAGTTATGACAAAACTGAATGATAAGCAAACACCATTATCATTAATTATCATGCAGCCTGAGCTCACCTCTGCTACTCCCAAGTCGGAGATTTTAAGCGCCCCGTCTGTGGTCAGCAGCAGATTCCCTGGTTTAATGTCTTTGTGAACTATTCCCTGGCTGTGCAAATATTCAAGACCATCTAAAAGTTGGCAAAAGTACCTGTGAGGAGAGAAAAACAAAAGGAACGGGTTTTATATTGTAGGATGAAAAGAAACAATCAGCATATCAAGCCTGTGGTCAAATTCATCATATGTATCTTCTGCTTCACTGGCATTATAGCAGCAACCAGACATTCACAAAATCTATGGTCAGTTATTTTAACAGTCGAGGCTCTGCAGTCTAGTATCTAAACATAGGCTTGGAGCAAAGGCTGCAGAGGCGCAGACTAAATATAGCAGAGAGAGCGACGAGAAAAAGAGAGAGACTTACCCGTGAGCTTGAAATACTGGAAACCTTTTCTCTGGGACGCTGTCCAGCATTTCTTGCATCCCACACACGCAATACTCCATCACCATATACGTGAGTCAGGAGTCAAGGGGGATTTGCCAAACCCAACAGACACATCCTTTAATAAAGTGAGTTCATTCTAAAGCTGGTCACTAACAAATAGAAATATTTAGCTATAAATAACAAACCGCAACATTTGCTGTCTGAAATCATTAATCATCAAAAATAGAACATATGCACATTCGTTAAGCAGCATGAGGATATATTTTCTGCTTCTCTTCATTGTAGAGGACATCCACCAACTGGATCACATTCTTGTGTTGGAGTCTTCTCAGCAGCTGAATCTCCCTATTAATGGATAAAGCACAAATACATGAAGTTACATTAAGTAAGCAAATAGACATGGGAGATCTGGCATAATTTAATATGGCCTTTGTAGGCTGAAGGCTGAATGTCAAACATAAATGCCCAAGCACTAATATGGCACTGATAGCATGAGAAGTGTATAACTGCCTCATTATTGATATTTCTAATAATGTTGCATGTCTTAAACTATGACATTTTGAGTGGGCTGTTTGCTTGGCCTGTGACAAAGCTGGTTGTGGCATTCTATCTGAAACTGCAAAAGTCAAGTAATTGAGTGCACAGAACCCCAAAGCTGCATCACCACTGCTGCACAAAGATCATCATCTACTGAGGTAACATGTCATAAATATTGTGACATTGTCAGTAAAGCCCAACTCTAAGACAAGCTAGTGAACAAGCACTGCAGCAGTCAATTACACCAGTCTCATTATAAAGACCGATACCCTGACAGTTCACTTAGCTATCCAAGGAGGAGAGGTTCCAATCAGCAGCGTGGCAAAGGCCCCAGGAGACTCAACATTCATCAGGGAGCTGTGAGCAGGGACATTAATGAATTGGGAGGTGGATGGGAAGAGCATAAAGAACAAACCAGAATCTCTCCCAGGCAAAATACCCACATCCAAACAGGGGACATACTGCAAGTTTGAGTTAGCATGAAGAAATATTACAGTTTGTCTCAATTCTGGCTTGTTTATAGATTTGCATAATTCTGCCAGTAAAGTCTAAATTAGGCAGCCTAACCTTTTTTTAGTCACTGTAAACCTTTCAGTGGAAAAGAAACAGCTAAATGTTCCCCTGTATTAAATGTACAATATGGAACTATGGCAATCAGGGGTCTCTGAATTCCCAATGAAAATCTATCTGATGTGACCCAGGCCCATATCATGTTCATAGATGGGATGATGCAAGTTTTATTCATGTTACGCAGCAAACAGCAATGAAAACTCAGGATCGATTACAAGTGACCAATAGAAGCCGTGGAAGGTAAAAAAAGAGCTGACAAAAGTATGTTTTTACTTTGTCATACGATGCAATTATAAAGGCGACCAGAATGAAATAACCAGTAACCTTGAATGAAAGACACAATTTTATGGGAAACATTTTGGATAGTGTAAGTATGAAAGTCACCGAAGTGTATAACATATATGTTTGAAACAAAACCCACTGAAGCAAGATCCTGAGAACTGTGCCGCTCCAAGTCTGAATGCAGTTTTACTCATTTTAAGTTATGTCTTGCTTGGAAGATCTTAAAATTGAAATGCTCCACTGAATTCATTTCCCTCCCCCATGTTGTCATAGTTAGCAGCAGCACCTCCGCTGCTATATCTGACATCACGACTCACAGCAGAGTTGTCTCTAACAATAAAACACAATCTATTCTTGTCCCCTGAACATTTATAGAATTACAAGTGGTAAAAATCTTGATTCCTGCATGAACCATTGTCCCTTACGTCTGCATGTGATTTAATCTATCAGGCAATAGCAAGTCAAACCTATAAAAAGGAGGGGGTCTGAGTCAAAAATAAATTCAATTCTTGTAGCCCCTGAAGTGCTGAGGTATTATCCATCTTCTTTTTTATACTTCAGCAGAATCTCTCTCTCTCTGTCCCATATCACCCTGCAGTTTACGAGCTGTGTCAACACTTCTCCTTAAACACAACCTTCCTACTGACCCAAACACGCACAAAAATATAGTACGGCCACATTTCAAACTATAAATCTAGGATATTCAGCCGAGAGCAGATGACACGTCTAAGATGAAGCAAACCAGCCTGCCTCTGCATCACTGCTTGTATTAATAAACTTAGCACTAAACAGAGGAGGCGCGGCCACTGATGGCACAGTGACTGCTGCAGTCCTTCTGCAGTCCGAGTTCAAGAGTGTACAGATGGATGTTTTGTGTTCAAGGCCCACAGACTGCAGGGCTCAGAGGATTTCAACAGCGATACGGCAACAACA
Source organism: Platichthys flesus (assembly GCF_949316205.1). NCBI lineage: Eukaryota > Metazoa > Chordata > Actinopteri > Pleuronectiformes > Pleuronectidae > Platichthys > Platichthys flesus. Next base: position 12,250,852 of record NC_084958.1, on the reverse strand, counting down.
ACTGATCTGCATCTACACTCTGCTGGCTCACAGCCTGGGTCAGGTGTGTGTGTGTGTTTACCCATGTGCGCTCCTGTCATTGCAAACAAGGGCACGGCTTTCTTGGGGAGTTGCCGTAGTTACATGAGTGCCATTACTCGATCAAACAATGCCCGTATGAGCATGTCCCGTCCCCACAGCAACCCTGTAAAAGCAGGAAGTGTTGGGCGGGCAGGAATGCTGAACAGAGGCTGAATGGGAAGGCTGGGTGCTACTATGGCATCCACACAGGCAGGCTTTTACAGGCTGGAGGATCCAGCTTCCTCAGAATGGAAAACATGCGGGCTCCACCAAGTGAGACGCAAAAAGAAAAACGAGGCAGCACAGGAAACATGGGGAAATCGCTTTCATACATCAATGAACACTGCTTCGGTCTTATAAACAAAGTGATACAATCATGTAGTCTACAGCCACTGCTTTGTACTAGAAGGATAAAAATGCAAACCACCCGGTCACCCAGGGGGAAATAGAAATCTTTCATGGCACAAGATATATTAGTGGGAACTTCTGCAAGACATAAAAAAGGTATTACAGGTCTTTGCAGCTTTGCACATAAAGACAAGGTAGTTTTTTTTTAACCTTCTTCTTTGCAAAACTGAAACGATGTCAAGTCATACAAGGTGACTGGGACTTAACAGTCATTTTAAAGTTCAGTCAGGGTGCCCTGCAGCACCGATCACAGCCGTGGCCTTCTGACAAGAACGTTTTTACCAACGTCCTTACTGAGACAAAGCACCTCAGACTGTTTTGAGTTCTTTACCTTTCATAACATCATAGCAGATATACTTGAGATATCTGGAGATGTGGGTGCATGTATCCAAGACTGCACTTCGGTTACAATCCCCTCTGGTCAACAACAGACTCCCCAATTCTTAGTTTCAAAAAAGGAATTGTTTTTCTTGCTATGTAGCGATAACAGAAATTTAACACGAATGGCCTACAGCACAGTGCTACCTCCTCCAAGCCCTAACAATCATACCAGTCTCTCTAGCTCTTCTGATAGATCAGTAAAAGGAAAAAGCAAGTAGACTGATAATCTGCACCAAACTGTAGAAAACCAAGAGCTGAACACCATAAATGTCTGATGGTTTAAATCAAGACCACAAAGCCACAATACGATTTAACAGGTTGTTCCCTGGAGAATGCTATGTAACTCCAAGTCCCCAAGTTTGGTACAAAATTGCTGTAAACAAATGTGATTTCGGCTGCTGAATTAATGCGTTATGTCTTGCCTCTGCATGCTGCACCACCTCTCACCTGAGTCCTGGGGAGAATTTATTGCTGTTGTGAACGCGTGTGAGCAGAGACTCTCCCTCTGCGTTGTGCATGTGTGAAAGGTTAACTGCGGACCAGGTTTGGACTCAATTCTCCGGAGATCCTCAACTGGACATGACTGAAAATGGCTCCGACATTGCTCAGATGTTTACCCTTACTCTTTCACACCCTGTCTACACTGAAGGTGTTTCAGCCAAAGTTTTCAGTTGCTGATTTCAATGACTGTACACACTTTCCTATTTATTATTTAAATACTTTGGACACAGCTTCATTTTTGTATTCAAGTTCATATATTACACACATTTTCACACAGACACTCCTGGGTGTGACAGCTGCTGACATGATGCTTGAAGTCAACACTTACTTAGAAATTGATGCAAGAAAATGGTATTTAACAAAAAGTTGTCTTTAAATTAAAACTCGTTTTGGTGAATGTATGTGGGCTTATTTTGCTAATCTAATCTGACAAATATTTTTTCACGATTAGGCCTGAACTTTGCCGACCTCCTCTCTTTTGAGATGTTCTTGCTTTCTCCAGCTGTCACCCTGATGGCAAGTATCAAGTGAGAAATTTAAAAAAGCAAGCTCATGTTTGATGTAATCAATTTAACTTTAAACTGTTATATACATATGCATTTATTAATATATATATTGAGACAGACTTAATTTAGGTTAGCCTGGATATGTGTTAATATGAGGTACTGGAATCCCAACCAAGCCATTAGTCAGCTGACTCTTCAGGCTTTTAATTGTTCTTCTGCTGCAGTTTTAACTGCGGCCTCAATAACAAGCCATCTGGAGTTCTTCTTTTCCTCTGTGTGAACTCATTTTGATGGTTCTCTAAAGCTTCTTCTATAATTAACACAGCCCCGAAGCTAAAGGCGGGAGTTATATTTAATAAACTGCTGTGTGATTAAAACTTCTGCTAAAAATCAAGAAATGTGACATGAGGGAAAAGCTTTGAATACATACAATACCCAGCTAAATTACAGAGGCATTAAACACAGCAGGGGGAATAGACGGACAAATGGAGAACCGACCAACAACTTAAGGTCCCAAACTGCTGATAGAAATGACATATTGCAGCTTTATTATGAATTCTAGCTTTAATTTAATTTAAATATCTTATTATAGAGAGGGTTGGTGTATTACTAACAATACAGTTAAGAACAAAAGGTTCAGTGTCTTTTACTATTTATGGAGAGGGAGATTATTAATAAAGGGATATACAGTAAACCAAAATGTACAAATTATGGATTTTAGAAGATTATCTCAGTTTTGTTACGAGCTGACTACATTAGTTTACATTGTAAAAAACGTAACAATAACCAGTGTTATTGAGAGAACTTAGAATTCAGTGTTTCTCTTATTCCTTCAACTCAACTGATTTGGCCTCCAGTGATTGAAGTTCCTATTTAGATGCAGTGATGTTGAAGCATATTTAGAATGTGACGAGTGTAGTTTCCCATCACTAGTGGGTGTGGTTACAGGTGCAAAACAAAAACACATCCAACCAAACTTAATTATGATGGGGATCAGAATATGAAAAAGGAAAAGACCTTATCAATTAGTCTTATCAACAATAATGATGGTAAAGAGTTGGTGAAGTCAAGAATTGGTCAAGGTTTCAAAAGGGAGTGATGGTAAATAAGAGAATGGCCAAGATATGAAGGGCTGTTTTCTTGTGACACGGTTTTAACAAAATCCCAATTACCTGGAAAAGATTAATTAGACTTTCAGTGGGCAGATTCAAATGAATTAACTCAGAAGGATTAAACATTACAGTAAGGCCTGAGCTTATGTGTCTCAGGATAACTGAGCACCTCTAGGAAATAAGTCACTGGTGATGTTATGATATATGAATAAGGAAAAAATATATAACTTACTTTTTCACATTGGCTTCTCCATTAGGAATCCTCCTCAGCTTCTTCTTCTTCAGTATCTTTACAGCTCTGCGACAAAGTGTCTCTGAGTCCAGCATCTCCTTCACTTTGCCATAAGATCCCTCCCCTAGCAGATCCCCCATCAAGTACTTTCCTATCAGCTTGGCCCTCTTCCTACGTGGCTGGTAGATCACCTCTGTCGAGTCAATACGGTGAATGAAGGTATCCATTTCCATCAGTTCATTTTCATTTAAATAGTCAAGATGATGCAGCTCCCCGCTACTCATGACTGACAGTCAACAGCCACAGCTTACACCAACTGTGCAAAAAGAGGTTTGCCAACAGCTATGACTGATGCTGGAGAGTAATCCACCGGTAACCTTTCTGTTCTGAGCAGAGTTTCTCAATTCCACAAGATGCAATACTGAGGAATTATAAAATACTGAATGTCTGTGGGGTGAGGGAGGAGGTGGGGGATCAATCCCAATTTGTAAACATTAGGGCCGGGAGGTGCAGGTCTAGATGAACAACCTGTTGGGTCCTGTGCCGAGTTAGTGGTTTATACTTTGCATTAGCTACTACATCAAGTGCTGTTGAGACAACAATGTGATTCTAATATGTTTTTCTTCTCTGCTCCAGACGCCTCAATGTGAATTGAATACCTTCTAGCCCTGCTTCAAGGCCATGCAGCGCAGCATTTCTGTGGAAGCTTCATGCTGCATAGAATAGTTCTCCTCAGGACACATATGTGTGCAAAACTGGACTGGATCCAAGCGCGGATCTACAGCCAAACGCATGCAGACGGAACAGTCCGATCCCTGGTATCAGTCCGGCTCCTGGAGGGCGACTGAGCCATCCACCGTGTCCACCTGTCCTCAGGTGTCCTCCATCCCACCACAGATCCTTCAGCCTGGGGCCTGAAAACAAAGGGACATTTAAACATTAATGAAATGCACACATGGGCTTCGCTCGCCTCTGAGCTAACTTAACCCTCTTTGGGTAAACAATCTGTCCAGACATCAACATTGACCGGTTAACCTTACTGGATTTCCTCTCTGATAGGAAATCCCATATAAGGCAACGAGGTATTGCCGTCTATCTACGTGCACATTAAATACACATTTACATTTAACAACAGCAGTGCGTGAGTTACGACTCGCAAATGTGTTGTTTTGAAGAAATTATAATTTTAGGCGTTAATCGTTAGCTAGCTGACAAGCTAACAGAGCGTCTGCTTGAATGAACAGGCTCAGAAAAATAAACCACCGCTTTACGGCTCCTGGGTAGGAACCCCTCTCAGTGAGCTCTGCAGCTCTTAAAATGGACGTCTGTGTAAAAACAGCGAAAGCTTATTAAATCTAGATGGGGACTGCATGTGGACGGATGAGGGAGGATAACCCAAACGGCGTCACACAACTGTAGCTAACCGTGGATGCAGCGCTAGCTAGCCAACTTTACCTCAGATTAGCGTGAGCAAACTTCACCTCAGCGGCGGAGACCAGACGGACATTCTGTTCCGGCTGTGCCGCATTAGGGCTCAACCTGCAGCAACACATCTATCGGCTCAAGCCTCCAAACCGACCACCGATACCAGATAATCGTGCAAAGGCAGCTAATGCCAGTTTAGCTAAACATAGTTGCGCTGGCTAGCCATTCGCACAGATTCCATGTAAATGGCTAGCTAGCTAGTTAACCCAACTAACCCCTTGCACCGGGTCTCACCTAGATTCGCATGAATGTCGCTTGTCCGCTGCAGGTTCGAATCCCTGTCTTCGTGCCGGTCCGCTGAGGAGTGGGTGTTTCTCTGAGGTTCTGACGGGATAACAGCGGAATTATCTGACTCTTCGTGTTACTCTCACCGCTCAGGTTGTCGCCATCTTGTTTACCTCCCCCCCAACAGGCACTGACAGCCCATACGTTACTGCGTCAAATCAAAGTTTGTCCTCCTCTGTCCACAGCGAATGGACAAGCACTCTGTCAACAATGGACTCGTGGCTTTTCACTCATTTTAATTTAATGGAGTCATCTGATAATATTTCCCAGATCTTTAAATAGACGTTTCCCTTAAAATAAATAGATGTGAATATTTTTCATAATCAGAACTATAATGATATTATTTGAACTTGTCACACATTTCATCTCTCATACTTTACCTCAGCTTCTAAGTTCACTGAAACAAGTCATTATGTAATCAATTTACAGAAATATCAAAGGGAACTAAAGACATTTTAATACCAGGTTAATAACTACATCATTTTCAAACAAAATAAAGTATTCCCTTGTCCCAGCTTCTCAAATGTTAAGCTTGATACCTTTCTTCATGCTGTTAAATATTTAATTGATATATTTATATTTCTGCTTAAGCTCCACATAAACAAGCCACAACATCTGATGGTGCTTCTCACATTTTTCACTATTTGCCTAAATTATATGGACCAAAGGATTAATAGATACTGAGAACTTCAGCATGCCACCAAACAAGTGGCGTCTTGATTTACCAGCGCCTGAGGCTGGAGTCGCCTCTCGACTGATGCTACGGCCAACACCAGAGAGGCTGCTGCTTAGTTAGGATTTTGGAGTTATATTTATCCCATGTAAATTACCCTGGGGAATGGCAAAGTGAAGGTCTGATTTCACTGATCTGTCACCCTCCTCACCGCTGGCTGCTTGAGCCAGGTCAGCTCTGCTCAGAGACACACACAAATGAACACATGGCGGCATGTCGTCAACAGCATCGGAGGAATATCTCCACTTCATACAGTTGGGTAATAAACTGAACTGAAGGAAGGATGTAGTATGAGTCAGGAAAGAACCCATTACATTTCGGTGTGGATAAGGATCCGAGGGTGGATCAAGGATTTTTTACTTTAACATTGCTAGGTGATAACATCTTTTTATGTTTTCACCAATTCCCCAGAGAATATTGTATTAATCAAGATGAAAAAAAAAAAAGATATATATATTTAGGGGACTAATATATGTGAGTACATGAAAGTTAGTGCAGCTTGACAAAATTTAAGGGAACTGTTGTCCTTGGTGGAGTTATGTGCTCTTCTGAGAGCTATCTAGTTTTGCAATGAACAAGTGAGTGCAGTTGGTTTGCCACATGCGATAAAACAGATCTTTCACTACACAATTCAGCAAATGGCCATTTTTAATTGTGAACAGTGCAGCATAAAATAAAATGTATAGCACAGTAATGAAAATGACCTAATGCTATTATACATAGATAAGTTTGTATACTAATACAGGACTGTGTTGTTTAGTTGGAATGCAAGATCAAGTGAAGCTTTGAAAGAGAACAAAAGAATGAAATCATCACAGAGGTCATCGAAACTACATCTTAAATATTTAAAGCTGTTACAGTTTTTGATTGAAATGTGAGAAGACATGTTAACTATTTTAAAGAAAACCTTTTTTTTAAAACCAAAATAAACCTCCCATGTGAGGGATCTATCAATTTACTATTCTCATTACCCTCACACACTTCAACATTTCTTCTGTGCAAAGGTTTCCATTTTGTAAAGTATTGTGAGTAAAGGTTGTGGCAACTGAAGAAACAAACAAGAACAAGCATGAACAAGAACAGTCCTCTACATCAGTAATAAGGTCTCCGTGGGTTATTCTGCAAAAGAAAGAAGAAGGAAACACTTGATTAAATTCACATAGTTTTGCAAGGGACACTTGATGAGTGGATTCGAAGGACAAAAAATGGAAAACCAATAACTGTCAAATTTCTATCAAACAACAATCAATTGTTTTTTTTACACCATTACACCTTTTCTAACATCATCTGTAATGTCACAATAAACTGGTGCAAATTCACAGCAAACAGAAAACAATAAGACAATACCAGTGGGTTTGGCCTGAAACGGTATGCAAGCATCATCCTCTTTCTATATGCATCATATTCATCGTCATTTTTCCCGAGCTCAGCCGGACGGTCGACTCCGAAACCAGCTCCGTTCATAGCGGTAGTTCCCCTGGAGTGGGACAGAGAGATACGCAAAGATAAGTTTCCACCTTCTAGTCCGTCGGGTTATTTAAGAGCTATCAAAACATTATTGTGCTAGTGTCAGTCTATCTCGATAAAGCCAGCCATGACATGCTAAAGCCTAAAAGGCACAGGACAAATAATAAAATGGATAATGGCTGGCTTCCATTTAGCTGCTTCAGTTTATGGGTCCTCAGTCTCTTTTTGTTAGGTAAGGTTCCTCCCAGACTGAAATGATCCAGAAGTATCTGAGAGGCAGCAGCGATAAGAGCTGGACAGATCCTATGAATATTAAAGAAAAATGCTTCAGTGAGTTCTTTCTTTCTTTCTTAACTCATTTATCGTGGGATACACTGGATCATGTATGAAAGGAAAGGAGGTATCGTCGTAACATGCAACATTTAGACCTGCATAAATGTAGAAACTTTTTTCTTTTAACTTAAATCCTTGATCGACTGGTTCAGCCTAAAACCCATAAATATACATCCCCTATCCATCTAGTCTATCTATTTAGTAAGGGGTTAATGTTGAAGAACAAGCACACATTATTTAAATTTAACTTTTTGAGGTTTTACTTTTTTTCGAGGTTAAAAAATGTAAAAGGTGTATGCAGAATACCACAGAAGCTGTTCAACTTTTATGGAGCCACGTTTTCCTGGAGGCAGTGAGATTTATTATTTTGAACCTACTGCAGCAGGACCTTGTCATGCTGGCTGAGTATATGGACATTTTGCAAGTGTAGGAAAATTCCATAGAATCAGCATGATCCGATGACAAGCATATTTTGTATTTTTAAAGTCAAAACTGCTGTTATTAGAACTATGTGCTGCATGATATTGATGCATTCTCAGTTTCATGGATTTCCTACTCACAAAGAATGACCTCTAAAATAAATTCAAATGAAGGAATTTTGACCCATAATATTAAAACATTTGTATGCATTTGTGTTGATCATGGGAGGAAATAAAAAAAATTATCCAACATGGGGTACAGTAAGAAGAAAGAGGGTGGATACTCACTTGTTGACAGGAGCCTTGATTCCTTGTCCGTCACTGCCAAGGCCATCACCTTCCTTCCAGCCCATCTTCATGAGCATTCGGAAACCAAGGTTCTCCACCGTCAACTTAAACTCTTTATATTCTGAGTAGTCTGGGTCACGGCCCTCCTGCAAAACAAGAGGAGTAAAGCTGAATTCACGCATCACAAACACTAAAGACTTGCATAATTTCACAGTGTTCAATATCATTTAAATCTTTCAAGGACATTTGCTTAAATACAACTAGTTATTTTTCCTTGTGTGTAGAAGGGGTTGTTTTTCAAAGCTAATTTTATAGTAAAAAACTGTCATGTTCTTTTTGAAAAGTATTGTCACCTTTAAAGATTCCTTATATTATTCAGTTTAGTCTGAATAGACAGTCTAGTTAGTAGTATTTTAACAATTACATCCTGGGTCTTATGTGGGTGCTGTATATTTAATACATTCCCATGACTCTAGCAATGAACTCCCGAAAAAAAAAAATCTGTTTACATATTGTGCCAAATTGAGTTGAACAGAGTTTCCGATAAACAAGTGGCATTTACAGTCGCCTCCTTGGAATCGCTGAGGAGGAGCGAAAGGAATTTGCTGGAAAAAGGGACGTCTGGGTTTCTCAGCTGGCTGCTGCCAGTTTCCCTGACCTGGATAAGCAGGCTCCAAAATAGAGGCATGGATGGATGATTAAATCCTGAAGATACAAATTTAAAAAAACAACAACATCCTACTTAATGGTAGACTGCCACCACATATGTTTTAAAAAATATATAAAAGCTTTATGGTAAAGCTTTAGGTTTCAAATGTTTCTTTTCAATAGTTGCAGACCTAGTGAAATTACCTAAAACTACTGTACATAATAAAAAGACCACTGGGATGGCCCACAAAATGTCCTCCTTTCAATCAAAACCTTTGCTTGCCAATGGACAGAGGCAGCAGTTGAAACACATTTCTTCCTTATTACCCTGAGAACAAGTGATTTCAGAGGAAAACTGACCTTGAGTGCTTTGAAGGTCTCCATGAACTTCTCCAGCTCTTCAGGAGGCAGGAAGTCCCCGATAAAGTGTTTCCCTTTACCCATATCTGTCAGTGACTCTGCCCACTCTGGAAAAGTACACACAAGGAGTTGTTTAATGCAAGTGTCAAGCTAATCAACTTAACATTTTTTATCAGGTATCACAAGTGTTACTGCTAATTGTAATATCTCTCCATGTTGAAGGTGAATCTTACCACGCGTCTTCTCCATTTCCATCTGTCGGAGACGATGTTCCCAGGTCCCTGCCTGCATGTCCACTTCTTCATCACTGTCATATTCATGTTGGTGTTCCCTTATGGCCTTCTCCCACATCACCTGCATGTCTGCCATCGCACGCTTATGCTTCATGATCAGCTCATACATCTCTTGCATCTGAGTGTGTGAGAATACATCGTATATACAGTGAGTAAAATGAATAAAAGATACCGGGAAGTAATCCAGACATTGAAGTGTGGCTGGTCAGAGTCATTAAAGTGAAAGAGAGAAAAGTTGTGTAGAATCATAGTTAGTTGAAGCATCATGGAATAAAATAATATCAGCTTGCATTTTCCTACATCTTGTTGTTCTATGAGTTGTTTTTTCTGGTCCTCAGATAGTTCTGTCACTCCAACCAGACCAAGAGGCTTCCCTTTCTTATAACCAAGACCCCTGAGCTCCTGAGCTGGAAACAAAAAAACAAAAGTACATGTTCATAAAATATTTACTCCCACAGATGGTAATGGAACAGAAACCTCAACTTCCTATTTATTTCCACAGTGTTACTTGGCGTCTTTTCGTAAAAATGTATATAAAGTAGCATGTGCATATTTGTAAAAAATCTCTATAACCCAACTTCACGTGCCAGAGAGACAGGGTAAGGCTGGGTCTGGAACATGAATCTCCTGAGGAATAATGATTGGAGGCATGGGAAAATCCACTTTGTCATCTTCAGACCCCCATCTGCTCTTCCTCTTCCGTTTGACGGGTGGGGTGTCTGACCCCTGAATCTGTGGGTTCATCAGCGGCGAGGGGATCCCTGGTGACGGAACAGTCGGTCGCCCAACATCTGTCGTTGACTCCCCTGAAGGAGGTAAAGGGCTCTGGGAAGTTGCAGCCCGATACTTCTGTAGTTTGTCTTTGTAGTAGTGGAAGGCTGGACTTTGTTGATCATATAAAAAGCTTTAAGAAGGACAGCAGACATTGTGTGAGGTGAAAAACTGCCATTCAAATGTAGCAGGTCATGATTAGGAAATAGTCATATACAGAGTAACTGACCTGAAGGTGGGGTTGTTTCGGTTGCGCTCTGCAGCAATGGCTTCCACATCGGGGCCACCCTCCGCCACAAATCTTGCCAGCTTCTCAGCCACTTGCTGGGTTTCCGCGTCCACTGGGGGGGAGACTTTAAGCAGCCTATCAGTACTGGGACTCAATTCACACTCTACTACTGTATCGTACTCAACTGGCCTTCATACACCACCAGTCTAGAGCCAATAGGGGATAAGAAGAGGAAGGAGGAGCAAGGGGACAGGGGTGGTGAATGGGGGACTGTATGGATGTGAGGATTTTACTGTAGTAAATGAACAAATAAAGCCCAGAGAGGCTCCACCACATACAGTATGGCTATACTAAGCGTGTAGTACTCTGTTTTCCCTTAAAAACATCGAATTTGAATGTCGGGGTTACGATCACTTGGAGCAGTATAGTAGAGGCAATTTAGTTTTTTCTCTCTTGTTTTTATACATTTGAATATGTGGTCACCATTTATCAACAACTCGCTAAAAGACATTCTTATGTAAATAAACAAGCATGTAAACAGAATGCAAAATGTATCGATGGCAGCTAAATAATCATGTTCATATTTGTATATCGTATGAACAGTCGATATAAAAATTATTGCGACAGGCCTACTCAGTGCTTGGTCTGATTGTTCTTATGAGAAAAAAAAATCAGCTTAGCAGCGGCGGTCATTATTCCATAACACAGGCACTGCTAAATACATGGAGTGGAAACACTGTTTACTATAAACATATACTCTGCTATAGAGAATTGAGGCGTGTCAGGTTGCTCCTGTCTAGGTCACCTTCCCTGGACTATCATAACTCATTAAAGTAATATATCTGTGAGACAAGGGTTTGGAATTAAGTTCACAGACTTGAACATGAATGTATACAAATTAAATAAATGTTTTTAGAATCACTATTAGAAAAGTAATCATTATAATGTCTACCGATAACATTGTACGATCATACTGTGTGAACTGGAAACTTTACTGACGATATTCTGTCCATTCCTAATGAAATTACATTTTTCATTTCTGAATGATGTGAGAGAAAAGACAGAGGGTAACAGAAGGTAACTTACCATTATCCAACGACTTTTCAGTTCTTATTGAATCCTTCCTCAATTCTGCAACTCTTTTTTTGTAGTAGAGATACTCCAAAGTGCTTCTATCATACAAAAATCTGAAAGGCAAATATAGCAGTTAAAAACGGACTCATAAAATTACAGTAAGGGTAAAACGAATCCAGATATGGTACAAATCAATCAAACGTACGAGAAAACCGGATTGTCTTTATAATCCTCCTTGGCCTTCCTCTCCAGTTCAGATCCCCCCTCTGCCACGAACGAGGCCATCTTGTCGATAATGAGTCTGGTGTCTGAATCCTCTGGGGGAGAGACTTTAAGCAGGCTATGAGTATATTTGCTGTCAGGGCACCTATGACAAAATGCCAGTCACAAGGCAACTGTACCACTGGAGTATGCAGAAGGTGCACTGAAAAGTCAGAGCCGCCAAGTTTTCCGGAAACACTCTCAAAAACATAGGCCTTGAATTACCTCTCATCCCTAAGAATTTGGAGTAATCATCATCTTCTTCCTCGTCGTCATCATCTGGAGAGCAAAACACGCTCGACCTCTGGGTGAGAACGGGAAGAGAACTCTTCTTGGACTGCGAGTAGTTCTTGAACTGACTTAGCATGCTACTGACTCCAAGGCCAGGCCGCTTGCCAACAAGAATACTCTTTTTTTCCGAGGTTGAGGGAGATTTGATATCTGTGGTGGAACCTTGAAAGAGTAAAGAGGACACATATAAATCCAGTAGTAGGCTTTACCTGCAAGCAAAATGCAATTATTATTTCTGCTACTATTGATAAGAGATCTTCCTCAATCAGAACATTTAGAGGATGATCAACCCAAGTAAGATAAGGCATGTCCATGGCCCTGTGATGGTATTCTAAGCTGCTTTGCTTAGGCGATGATGCTCTTGTAAAGACACTATGTTGTTTAAAATCTGCTAAACATTGGACCAATCATCAGTAAGAAAGTGTTCAGGAGTACTTTGATGTCTTACGCAGAAATATTTATTGAAGCCTTGCCAAGGAGGAATTCAGAGTTCATCCTTACAACAACTGTGCATGATGTCCTCCCATATTCTGGTCTATTGGTTTGCTAGTTCCTGAACAAGTAAATGTATTTTCTAGTTCCGGAGACAGTAATTCCTGACTATTGCAGTGTCATATCTGTGGTGTCTGGGGAGTGAAGTAGCCCTGTCCTTTGACCTTGGCCATGGCTCCTGCACTTCCCTAAACACGACAGACAGCTGCACTACGTCTCAAGGAGAGGAGACAGTCTCTCATCTCATTTTCATCCGCTTATCCGGGGTCGGGTCGCGGGTCGGGTCGCGGGGGGAGCAGCTCAAGCTGCTGAGACAGTGTCTCCTTAAATTCCATAAGACCCTCTACCACACACTTTACAGATGACAAGGACCTCTTTATCTGTCTTTCACACAAACATCAAAATAATAAGGTCCCAGCAAGAATAATTCCTGTGAACCCTGTTCACCATCAGAGTAATCATTTTAGAATATAGGACAAGATGGCGAATATCCTTGTGATATTACAACAAAGGATACAACAAAAAAGAGTAGAGTGTAAGGAGTATTTACTTTAAGGAAGTTTTACTTGAATAGAAGTAAAAAATGAACTCAGACAACAGTAAAAAAAATAAGATCTAGTCTGACAAAAGTGGGAGGAGTCAAACTATTTTCTTTGAGGTGATATTAATGATATATGATAACTAAAGCTAATTACATCTAAGGCATAAATGCAAACCAGATCAGAACCACGCCCAAAGCAGTTTATGCATACAAATGATTATTGATATTTACAAGTCCATGAATATTGCAGCAGGGGTCCTTAGACTTTGTGGCACAAATAAGCATAATGACCATTTATAACACAGCTTAAATCAAATAATGTGATATTTACCAGTCCCATTGTTTGGTTTGTCCTTCTGCAACTTCATGAACTGTTGCAAGAAGCTTCCATCATTCATAAACTTGTTTGAGGAGGGTCCTTGTAAACTGGGAGCAATACTGGGATCAAAAATAAAAGAAAATTCAAGCCAATATTAATGGAAAACAATACAAATGCCAAAGATGCATCATGCGTTACAACCCTATCATTACAAACCCATCTGGCAGTACCTCCCATGTTATTATTGAAGAATAACATAAATCCTAATGATTTAATGCTAACATATTCAATGGCTCATGGATGTGTCCTTACCTTGGAGGCAGGGGCTTGCTAGCGGTTTGCACGTTTATTTTAGCTTGTTCTGCCATTCTGGCCTCGATCTCTTTCTTCTTCTGAGCTATAAGCTTCTCTTGACGGAGAATGTTCATGCTCATCTTGCTTTTCTGAGGCTGGACAGTCTTGGACTTCCATCCTCCTCGGCCTGAACAAAAATGAAAGGGAAAATACAGACAAATGATTTAAAATTATTGCCATGCAATTTGAATTATATCCGGAAAGTATATATGTATAGTAGAATAGAATGTTATAACTTTGCTATTTTGTAAGACATTACTGACTAGAACATAGAATATGAAAGCGAATCTAAACAACACAATAAACTAATTTTAAAAGCTATTAACAACAGTCAGGTGATTTCATGCTGATATAAAAGGACGCAGATATCAGGGAGGATGGGTATTTTTTTTTAAAGTAAATATGACGCAAACTGTCTTTAATAAGTACAGTCTAGCTAACACAACAGCTAACGTTAGCTAACGCTGATTGCTTGTTACGCCGACAAATGGCTACATAAGGTAGTTGACGTTTAAGGCGTTTTTACAGAGGGCAGCTGTATTTCTTAGGCCATATCGTTTCTCTCTAACTGTATATGTTTACCTGCATCACTAGACTCCATGACCGTGGCAGAATGAAGAATATTCTTCGAAACCAACGCACACAGACCGAGAATGCTAACGATTAGCTCACTAAGAGGCTGGCAACGCTAACAATAGCACAGACAACACTTCCGGTCCTAGTATGTCCAGAATAAAAGCATCATATCTACAAGTCTGTAGGATTTCCAAGACACTTATTTTCCTCAGCATTAATAGGGGAAGGTCTCATGATGTGTATTGATTGAATAGATTGGTAATAATTTATAATCCGTTTTTCGAGTAGCGTTCAAAACACATAGTTTCACATGTACTATACAAATACACATTACATATCACACGAAAGAAGACTGTGTTACAGACTGTTACATATATTAGGCTGGTACACCAATATAAAAGGAAAGTAGATAAGATAAATCTAAATGGTCATTATTTTGTAGGTGATCATTCCATCTTGTGGGATGGGAGGATCTCTATGTGATTGATTGGATAGAATAGTTCCTTTCTCTTTTCGTTACTTTTTTGTGATACTTTTTGTTTTGATGGAAATGTTCAACCGGAACTCCGTCTTTTCATGTAACTACTGCACGTTTCCGTTTCCAGCGCGTCTGCTTCCCGTTGCGCACCGCTGCTGAGAGACAGCCAGCTCAAGTCGTGGCAGCGGCAGCTCGTAGGTTTCTTTGTCATATGTGTACCGATGCTGCTTAAAAGCTGCTAAGGCTTTGACTACCATGGAGGTATTCACCATCACTGCGGTCTAGCCAGCTGACACAGAAATTCTTCTGCGTGCATATACTGACATTAATGGTAAACGCATCCTAAGCGTTTTTTTCAAAATAAACTGTTGACATGGAGCATATACAAAATGCATAATTGAAAATGAAATGGATTTGATTATATTCACAAGAGGTATATATCGCGTCACGTGTCACTTTTATGAATAGCATTTTGACTGTATCAATTTAGAGATTTTACAAAATAAAAGTCACACATTTTTAGCTCCAAGTAGCAAATTTCTGGATATTTCAAAGTACTAAAAAAGCACTTTGCTCAATAAGTTCAGAGAGAGACAGATATGCCTGTGTTCAGGACCTCCCTGACTACCTACATACTGAATATCAAACATATTTACTGTTTAGATTAAGATATTTTTCAAAGTAAAGTCCAACCTTTTCACTGTGGAATAGATCTTTTCAGGATACTTCAAAGTAATGTAAAAACACTTTGCTAATTAAGTTCAGATAGAGACTGATATGCCTGTGTGCAGGGCCTCACTGACTACCTACATATTGAATATCAAACATTTTTACTGTATAGATTTGGAGATTTTTCAAAGTAAAGTCCAACATGTGTACAATCAAATCGGTTAATTTCTGGATATTTCAAAGTACTGTAAACACAATTTTCCTCAATACGTTCAGAGAGAGTGTGGCAACCAGAGCAGCTGCCTTTAAACAGTGTGGCAACAACAGCATCTGCCTTTGAACATTGTGGCAACTGAGGCAGCGGCCTGTCGGTGGCAGTTTGTGTTGACACCGAACGCGCCACGACGAGCTGCCTCTGCCACGACGTGAGCTTGCCCGTCACTGTGCAAACGTCCAGTTGTCCCTCGCTGCTTCCCGTCCGTAGTGTCGTATCGTTGCCCTGCACAGAAATGGCTGAAGCTCCCACACGGCCCGACCGCTTTTTTTGTCACCAGTGCTCAGCAGAGATAAGTCCGCGTTTACCGGTAAGGACCCGAGAGACACAGCTGCCTGGTTCAAGAAGCAGAAATTATATTGTGTTTCTGTTACGGTTTGATTTGAGTGTGTTTGTGCGCACCGCGTCGACTGCCGCTGCTGATCCGCTACGCTGGTTAGCACCGACGGTCCAGAGAGACAGGCAGTCGTTGGGTGGTCGGGGAGGCTTCACTGTACGACCCCAAGGCAGCAGAGGCATAATTTTAGTATTAACAAAGTATAATTGAACATCTGCTTCATAAAAGTCTCATCCGAGAACCATGACACCCAAGAACAACCGCTGTAGTGGTGGCGTTTGACAGCAGCGAGCTAGCTCACATCCGAATGGGTCGGTTCACTGGGAATCAGAACCAGTCGGTTCTCATAGTGGCTTTTTCACTTCCAGCCAGTTCACATGAAAAATAAAAACACCGGGATTGCTTGTTTGCTGACAGTGGTTACATTGTAAAGAGAAGCACCGTTGTCTCAGTTTAATGTCCCCGGTGTTGTGATGGTAACTGCCTACCACTGCAGTCTGTGGTCCCGCTATTCACGAGAAGCTTCTTGAACGTTACAGTGACTCACCTGTGTCAGGAGATGGTGCTTATTATTAACTGGACGTGGTGACATTGACATTAGAATAACCAGCTGTCTCGATGCACTGGGAGGAAAACACATGTGATTAGTTTTATTGATTTACTCCGATGCTCAACATCATCATCATCACACTGGGCATTTCACAAGAATGGGTTTTCCATTATTAGATATCACAAAGCCAATCTGCAGTTCATTGGGTACATGTTCACAAAAGGAATGCATGGTATAAATAATGTATACCCCCGTTTTTACTTTTCTGCCTTAGTTGAAACAATTTTTAAGTGTCCACGATTATTTTATAAGCTGTGTTGCTATTATTGTGATGCATTATCCTGAAACATGCATTCACCATGTTTATAATGGTTAGATTATAGTATTCGTTATTCACTCAATGTCACTTGAGACCCCCTCATTCCAGTTATTCCTAATCTCAGCTCAGTATACTCCTCCAAGGGTCCACGATATTAAAAACATGTCTCCAACAGTTCAAAAGACTCCTGAAATCACTCAGACCTGTACCTGCCATATTGAGTGCCTTCATAAGCCTGGTCCAAAACTTTCTAAATTCAAAATAAAGTCGAATCCACAGCTGTCTCACACTCTTAACTTAACTTTATAGACGTCCTAAATTCGGATTTTATTGTAGGACGGATGAACATACATCTGCTTTATCTAGGCTTAACGTAAATTACAGAAAACTGCATATATATATGTCATGGCATATACATACTAGATATTGACATTTGTATTTTCACTCCAGGACTACACCTGTCCACGCTGTGACTCTGGCTTCATTGAGGAATTAACTGAGCAACAAAGGTATGGACGATTTTTCTGATTGTTTTGTATTAATTTGATATTTTAATGGAGACTGTATCTGAGGAAAGCTATGATTTTCTTCACCACTGTGTTCATTCAGTTCTGAAAATAGATCTGCATCTTCCAGTAGCGAACAGAACCGCTCATCCTTTGAGGTCAGTGAAACTCAAAAGAGTTTCTCACCTACTAGAACATTTTGCACATTGCACCATGGTTTGACATTGACTCTGTTTTTTCTTCTAGAACCTGGATCCCCAACACTTTTTCACACTTCCCTCTGGGTATGGTCCATTCTCGCTTGGGATTTTTGATGAAAATTTTGACTTTACACCGCGGGTCGGCGCAGAGGACAACCGAGAGACAGAAAACAGGAGGGAACGGGAAATGGCATCGCGGCTACGATACGGTGCGCGGCAACCACAGGGTCGACAGGTTCCTCGAAGACAAGTTACACGCCAAGAAGGCGTGCCCACGTTAGAGGGGTGAGACATTTTCAGCAGTTGAGAGTGCATAGGAGGTTGGTGGGGGACACAAATTGCATCTTGTGTTATAGCAGACAATAACAAAACAATATTATTCCCAGCTTTAGACTTTAGTTACATGATGTGTTAAGATACATCTGGTCATAATATAGAACTATACTTAATTAATGAGAATACCATGTAATGCCTGTCATTCATAAACTTTATATCCATTGCCATTTTAGAATGTTAAGAATTTATTCTATATTTTTTTCTATAAATGCTAAACATGGAATATGTAGCGTTACAATCTATGTTAAGAAGTAATATATTACTACAACAATACAATTTCTAATATGTACAGACATATTCTAGGTAAGTGAAATTTCTTAGTTAAGTTTCACAATTTTTTGTTGGAAACCCTTTTTCCTGCTACAGAATCATTCAGCAGCTAGTAAATGGAATTATCGCACCAACAGCCATGCCAAATATTGGAATGGGACCATGGTAAGTGTAAGAAACATTTCACTGTGTGTAATGTTTGTTTACTTTTTCACATGTCACTGAGATCAAAATATTAGCTGTTTTTTAGTTTTGTTTTCCTTTTTCTGACCACCTTCTTGCTTTGCAGGGGCATGCTACACTCCAATCCAATGGACTACGCCTGGGGCGCCAATGGAATCGATTCTATTATTACACAGGTACAAGAACTGGTCCTTTGTCTTTTTACATTACACTGGAAATAGAAGTGAATCTCAGTGAGGCAGTTAGTGTCCAAACATATACTGGGCATATCGCTTTTGCTAAATGTTGGAGGACAATATCTTAAAGGGGACATATTATGAAAATTCCACTTTTGTAGTGCACGTTAATTTGGGTATCTGGCATGTCTACCGTCCCAAAAACTCTGGAAAAAACTACTCCTGCGATTTGTTGTGTTTCCTCGATGTCAGAAACGATACGCTAGAATGCATAGAATGGGATTACGACCAAAATAAATGTCATAGTCACACGATGCCCATGTAGGGAGTCTTGCTACATGGCCTTAGCGTTAGCTCGCGCGCTGCTGCTAACCGTCAGACATTTAAGTGGCCGCATTACAAGGGACCCCTGGGACACCTCTAAACTGCTGCTACGCCAGCTCAAGCTCCCACTGCTCCCACTGCGGGGCTGCGCTGGGGCTCTCACAGCCAGGCTCACCGTGGTGAGGGGGGCGGGGCCCTCAAAACAGGTCAATCTGAGGAGGGCTGTTTTAGACAGGGTAAAAATGGTGCTGTTTTAAATGATCCTTGTGGTATTTTGACCAAAATATGTTACAGACATTTCATTATGACCCCAAGGAACCATATCAACTGTGGTAAAATGGGCATAATATGTCCCCTTTAAGGCTGTTTAATGTGATTTTGCTCTTTTTCACTTGTAGTTACTGAACCAGTTTGAAAACACAGGTCCTCCTCCTGCAGACAGAGAAAGAATAAAGACTTTACCCACCATCTACATCAGAGAGGAACATGTGGGTGAGTCACTGCATGTCTGTCCACTGCTCTCCCACAGTTGCTAACTGTGTCCCAGCCACTTTGCACCAGGAGCCCCTCTGCTTCATTTAGTAATCCATCAAAACAGATCAGAAAAGTAATTTTGATCACTATTTTCTTTTGTGCCGGATTCATAATATACAGATCTAAGCACTATCAATAAAAAAGTTCTGATATCATAACCCTGTAAACTGATTAGATAAGCGCATCTCCTTGGTAATTAAAGATAGCAGAACATATTCACATTTGGAAAATATCTTTTAAATGTTTTTTGTATCATCACAATCTAATGAGCCTCACTTTCCGTCAGAAATATGTATATTCTAACTTTTTATCATGATGTTATGGGTAGTGAAGGGGTGGTTTAAACATAACATTACACAGTCTTACACTGCTGAAACTCAAATAAACAGAATCAGCATGATCGCAATTTTCCTTGCAGCTCATGCATGTGACTGAAGGTCACAAACACACACACACACACACGCACACACACACACAAACACATAGTAATGTTGTAATGTCAATTTCTGTTTGTGCAGGTGCCGGTCTAGAGTGTCCTGTGTGCAAAGAAGACTACAGCGTTGAGGAGAGCGTTAGGCAACTGCCGTGCAATCACTTGTTTCACAACGACTGTATAGTACCATGGCTGGAACTGGTATGTATATCTGTCAGGGATTTCTTAAATACATCTGCCGGATCAGTATCAGACATTGATCATATCAGTAAAGCACAGACCTCAGTAAGTGAGCAGAAACACCAGCAGCACTGCTTTGGGTAAATTACCCCACTAACCTCTGGCTTCGTTTCAAAAACATTCCTTTGGTGCAGCTGTTATTTAAACTTGAGTGTTTTCTTATTGATAAAGAAGAAAAGCTGTCCAGCATTGTGCTATTTACTATATGACACTATAAAAGCACTATAGTAATCGGAAGTAGTAAAGTAGATTGAAGTGTTCTTTGTGCAGATTTCGACCGATAAGTAGACTGAACTACTAACTGTTCAACATGGGTCTGATGTTGTGTGTGTGTGTGGCATTGTTTCCAAAAATAAGCCAATTTAAAAGTTGATACAACTTATAAAGCCGCATCAATCTAGAGATGTTGTCCCCAAGCTCTGATTTGACAGTTTTGGCTATACCAGGGGAAACGGCTGTCACTAGAGCTTTATGAGATGCTGAATAAATCTTAGAGAAGAAATACAATGCAGTCTATCTTTTAGCTGTCAATCACATGTGAATTGGGGTAGCTTCTTTAGCTTTTGCAAAAAGACTGCAGTTTAACGATGTTAGAAAATAAAAACCAAGTCAAGATTTTGACTTGGTATTTGAATACACTGGATATTGTATAATTCAAATTGGGAAGCAAAAAAGCTGATCAGGACATCCCTAACATCTGTGCTACATCTTTTGCTCATGTTGATACTGTTGAATGTCCAGAACATAACAGTCATCTGAATTTGTGGATATGTTGATGGTGAACAATCTAAGGACTCTTTGTCTTTCCCACAGCACGATACGTGTCCTGTGTGCAGGAAGAGTCTTAGCGGCCAGAACACAGCCACAGACCCACCAGGGTTATCAGAAATGAACTTCTCTCCCACCGCTTCCTCATCCTCCTCCTCCTCCTCCTCCTCGAGTTCACCTAGCAATGAGAACACTGCCAGCAACTCGTAGAATGGAACCACCTCACATCTGAGAAACCTCGCCCCCAACTGAGACACCAGAGATCCTCTCTCCAGCTGAGACCAGGACAGTTATTTGTCTCAATTCCAGGGGACGATATCAGTCCAGGGGAACTCTGAATGTGGGGCAGACTATGAGTCATCATTCCTAACACCGCGCTGAAAGGACGCTGATTCTTGCTGCTATTGTTACCAAGTGTGGAACTGGGAAGTGTTGAAAGAGGATCCCGAAAGGCTGTGAACAGTAATATCGCTAATAATGAAAGTGAGATTGTGACCAGAACTGGGGCAGAGTTTGAACCAGTGTGGACTGCTTTTTGATGGAGAAATGGCTTCACCAGAAAGCTGGAACACATTTTATAATTAAAAGACTAAATGTTTTTTTGTTTTTTTAAAACATTGCCTGTGGTGGTTCATAGATATGTAGATAGAGAATTCATTTTGAATGGTCAGCAACTGTAAAGCTATTGGATCAAACTAAAACCTTGTGAAATGGAAGCTGGGTGTATGCATCAGATTCTTATTTATTAGCACCTTTTTTTTATCCATTTTGCACAAAAAAAATCTGCCTGATGTTGAGAATGTGGTCAAACTACTGAACATATATTTTTCTTTACGAGCTTGTTTTTATCAGAGCGCGATCCAGTGTATTTGATGTTTCTGGACAAGGTGAAGATCCTTACAGCTCCACAGTGGACACATTTTTAAACTTCACAAACCCACTTATTTATTAGATCCTCGCCAAGACACAAGTCGAGCAAAGCAGGGAAAAAAGGCATGGGATCGTTTGCCTCTGTGGAATTGGCCAAATGTATTTCAAGTGTTTTATCATTTTATTTAATGATTTTTCGTACAGTCGAAATAAAGTGCTAAAACAAACTTTAAAGTTTCTGTTGATAATGTGCAGTTTCAAAATGTTAAACACACTTGTTAATGTGAAAATAATTTCGAACAAACGACAGAGTGGAGGGGGTAGGACTGATCTTAACAAGACAAATGTTGTCTTCGTCAGGACTTTGTCTTTATTGACAATGTGTGTTTTATATCACTTTACATACAGCCCCTTAAAAGTAGAGATTTGATCTTTTATTGTTTTACGACACTGAATATAACAGATTTAGTATTTTTTGGATAATGAACAAGACGTAAATGTAAAAGTGACAGCCGATATTTACAGAGTGATATACATTCGTTTCAAATGTAATATACAAAAGTCTTTATTTGCATACGTATTCCTCTCCTTCAACAGGACACAGGAAACCTGCACTGTCAATGGGAATTACAGTATTCCTTCCAGAGTTGGCAATGTAAATAGCTTAGATGTCTCCACCCTCAGT
Organism: Platichthys flesus; assembly: GCF_949316205.1. NCBI lineage: Eukaryota > Metazoa > Chordata > Actinopteri > Pleuronectiformes > Pleuronectidae > Platichthys > Platichthys flesus. The sequence continues at coordinate 12,228,281 of NC_084958.1, read as the reverse complement.
AAGTCTGAAAAGTCATCAGGCTGACTTATGTGGCTTTGACAAAACAGGGGCTGTTGTGAAGAAAAGGCAACATCATTTGTTGTAAAACTGGGAAAGAAGTACAAATAAGTTCATTCAATAATTTCTCTGTATTAGGTATATTGAGGATAAATAAGTAACAGAGATGGTATAAATGATCTGATTGGCACCAGTAATGCATATTGCTGTTGCGTAGCAGATGCCTAAGTGCATGTATATACTAAATCTTGCATATGTAAGCCAAATTAGATTCAACCCAAACTAGATCAAGGAAAAGAGGTTAGCTACGTTATCTCTCATCAGGTGACAGAGCACTCAATTATCATGGCCCATATCTTCACCGTGTAGGGATGATGCTCTGGAGCTGTGATCTCTGCCACACACATGCTTTCACACCGTCTCATATACAGTACTGGTGTCATTCCTTCTAACTGAGATGATATGAAAACCCATTTGTTACCCTGCTGCACTTGTGCAATCAGCTGTTAGGCTCACATCAAACAGTTTAAACCGGGGCACTAAATAGCTCATCGGTGATGCTGAAGACTCATCTACCAGTTTGCAGAACATTGATACCTCTGCTGTACTTGTTTGCCCTTGTTACAGGTGCTATCTGAAGCAAGTGACTGAGAGGATTCTGCCTTTCTGGTGTTTTTAAAGCCTTGAATCCTTTAGAAACAATGGACCAGTTTGGCACAGTATCAAATCTACACTTTGTGTTGCTATTTAGGCACTTGGTATGTCTATTGTAAATTGGCTGAGGAAGCGAGGGTTGAATTTGGTGGGATTTCTATTCATGATACTTTCAATATTAATAATACTTGAATAAACAGGCGACCAGTGCTCTGTAGCAGTGGGTGTTGGGTCTAAAGATTGTGGCGGTTGCTGAGCACATCTTTAAAATAGCTGATTCAAGCAAACAGCACTTTCAAATAAGGCATTTTTAAGAAGGCCACTGCAGTGGTAAGTCCCTCTGATAAAATTTGAGGTTTCAGTTGCGTCACACAAAATATTGAACACGTCCATCCCTCCGATGACCTCTAGGGCGCGCTAAATGCCAACTCAGGTTGACACCAATTCATGGGGGTGTGTCATTGAAAACACCTTCTAAAACACATGACATCATTTTAACTTGTCATTAAAGCGTGCTAATTAAACTGTTGATGTTAGTATGCACCTGATTTGACCTCATTTTAAGCATCTATTCTTGTGTAGTTTTTTTAAAAATAAAGGTTCTTGAGGTAAGGGTCCTGTCTGAGAGGCCTCGTAAAGAACTGCACTTGAACTGATCTCGGAGCGGGACAAGAAAACAGTTTTGGTATTTGACGCAATCAATCGTGTCGGTCAGTCTGATTCCAGAGCATCTGTCACAGGATGACATGGTGAAAGTAGAAGCTCATAGTTTGCAAAGAAGTCACGTCCTCCTCTCCCTCTTCTCACCTCTCCTTTCTCTCCCCCTCTATCTTCTACTCTCCATTGCGCCACTAAAATCTGATTGGTTTTCGTCAAAGATAATTGGAGGTAAAATGTGATCTGCTTAGTGTCGTAGACAGGAACGAGGTTTCACCGGCGTCTGCTGCCACCATGAAGAAGAAGGCAGTGGGCGGCAGTGGTTACAGCCGCGTCAGTGCACCCAAGGGCAAGGCTGTCGCGTCCAAGTGCAAAAGGAGCAGCAGCCACAACTGTCTGGACCCCGGCACATCCGCCGCCCCGAGCGGTAAGCAGTCCGGAGCGGCCAGCAACGTCGTGATGGATGAGACGGAGGACGGAGAAGAGGAGTCCAAGTTTCAGCATCCGCGGTTGCGCCGAGCCGGGGGGAGCGGCAGTGGCGGAAGTGGAGGAGGAGGAGGCAGTATCAGGATGAAGAACTTTACGCCAGGAGGGGGAGCCGCGTCCTCGGCTTCCAGGAGAAACTCCAACAAGGAGCCCTGCCTTACGCACACAGAGGAAGCTCCTGCCGCCCGACGGCCCTCTGCTGCCTCCAGAGCCGCCGAGACCCAGACACCCTGTGCGGGCGATGCTGCCCGACGCGGCGAGACCAGCAGAGCATCTGGGGCGAAGGCGTCGGAATCAGTGGTCGCTGTCGAGGTTCTAACCGCGACAGCGGGTGATGTTTGCAACAGCGTCGCTCCAATTTCCAGCATGAAATGCAACAAAAACGGAGAATGCAGGAGGGACTCGGGTACCGGGAGCCTGCGCTCAATCATCTCCAAGCAGGAGAAGCAGACGGGAGGGTCGGGGAGGGCCGAGGACGCAGGGAGCGCCAAGCGCGGAGCCTGTAACTCGACCAGAGCCAGCATGGACGGCTCTATCACACCAGGCGGGTCCCTGACCGGGGGGCACGGAGGAGAGAGCGCAAACCCCGGCACTACCCCGGTGTCCAGCGGTGTCCACGAGAAAAAGGACTCCAAGGTGTCCTTCTCCAACGCACCAAGCCGGAAAGCCTCGTCCTCCCTGTACGGCCCGTCTCAGAACCAGCAGCCAAGGAACTCTGTCACTTTCCTGAAGCCGGAGGATGGACCGGCGATTGTGCCCGCCGAGGATGGGGAACAGGGCAGCCAAGCCAGCTTCATGCAGCGGCAGTTTAGTAGTATGCTTCAGCCTGGAGTTAACAAATTCTCCTTACGCATGTATGGTAGTCAAAAGGCGGTGGAGCGGGAGCAGGAGAGGGTAAAATCAGCTGGAAATTGGATTATCCACCCGTACAGCGATTTCAGGTAAGAGCTGGAGCAGCCATTTGCTGCACGTTGAAAGTCATGAGGGGCCAGTGCGGGTCCCCATTGTCCCCTACAACTTACTTGCAGTGAGTAACCACGGTGGCTCCATGGGAACACATGCATAGTTATATTGTTGAAGGATGCTGCTTTTTCATTCCACACTCTGACAAATTGGCAGAGAGAGAGAATTGCATCAGTGCATCGCAACTTGCTGCCATTATTCCCCAAACAACCTGTTGTCAGGCGAATTGATTTGTTTTAGCAGCGTCTTTTCGGTGTTGTAAACAAATCCTATTCCGCGTGTACAGCAGCGTGCCTGGGATGATCCACCAGCCCGGCCTGCTAACACATATCCACTTTACGCTCACATTAACAAAGAGCTCTGACGCTAACCCGACTTAATTTCAGTCTTTTTTCAAATAACTAGTTAACATTCGTTGTAATATCAGCCGTTCTCTGCGTCTATAGAGCCATGCTGGCAGGATGTATAGGCTATAGTGTGTTGTATGTGTGTGGTTGTGTGCGCGATGCACTCAGTAATGGAATGTCACCTTGAGCCAAGTGTGCGAAAACCTCAAGGATGCTCACTCGAGACGCCTGTTCGACTCTCCGGATCCTGCATTTTAATGACGGATGCGCTCTGTTGATCACGGCTCGGCACTGATAACCCAGTGTGTCACCCGGCAGCGGTTTTGTCCGAAAATTAATTTTTATAGGGAAATCCACGACCCATGGCTGAGTAAAATGAGCCTGTGAGGCATTTATTCGACGCGTGTTAGAGACGCTGGATTATATTTGGACCAGGGAACCATGTATCCGGGGGTTTTCCTTGTGGGCTGCGCGGTTTGGTTTCAGCACCACAGAGCGCGGACAGCTCCCCGTCCAAATTGGAGTTGCGTTTGAGCGCGACACCTTTAGCCCCCCCCACCCCTCCTCCCCACACACACACCTCCTCCCCCCGACCCAATTCAATCTATTCTAAGGCCCCCACCCCCCTTCCTCACAACACCATTCATATGTGGACCATCTGCATCATATAACACCTTCTCAGTAGACCCCTGAAGGCTATAACTTGAGAGATGTCTCCAACTGCAGAGGTGTAATTTGACAACAGGCCTCTCTAGAGACCTGTCTTTACCACCCCCACACGGTGAGAACACAGACAATCTGCCCTCGGCATGAATGCATAGTTAAAGCAGCAAAGTTTCCTCAGACATCATCATCATTATCATCATCAGGGCGGTTATTGTTGTCATACCGTGGAGTGGAGGAGTCAGAGCTTGTTGCATAAGTCGCAGTGTAATGACTCAGCGCTGCACCTGTCCTGCAGAGATTCCTTTGACAACCTCACTACTTTTACTCTCCGTCTGTACCACTCTCCAAACTGCCACATCACTGCTGGCTTGAGCCTCCTCGGCCTCCATGTGCACTGCAAGGTCAACACAAGCTCCTGGTGCGAATTAACCCTGTGTTGGATTTGGCCCTCTACTTAAAATGTATTTATGTATGATACTTTTTAACTTATACTCATTTTATAGGATTAGAGTATTACCTATAAACCCTATTTAGTCAGAAACTTGATTGAGACTCTATAACATATACCATAAGCATATACCAGATTAGTCTATTTGTTTCAAATAGGTCTTAGTTCCCCCTAATATAAATAAAATCACTCTGAAAAAATTACATAGGCTGTACCTGTCTTTGATAGCAAACTATTTTCAGCAAAATAGTGACACATAGCTCATGAATAGTCCATATATTGAATAAAATATAATAACAAAAAGTTTTGTGTATATTTCAGTGTTTGATTAACTTCACCATCATCATCTACATATTTGGTTCTAACAAGGTCTGAAGAAAATGAAAACAAAGATTTAAAATCATAGACGGTATTGTTATTTCCCCTATTTTTTCAAAGTCAAACCTTAAATAAGAAGGTCGTAAAGCGAGTGTTGACAATACAGAAGGGATAAGTAGAAAGGACGAAACTTGTGTCGATCCTGAATAGCTAATTAAGTTCCGTTTGTCGGGGAAACTAGAGTTCAGCACGTCTTTCTCTCATTACTCTCTGCCTGTTCAGACAGGCTATGTGCAGCTCCTAGGAAGTCTCTTGTGCCTATCGGCTTTCCACAGCAACTACACTTTCTTATCTGACTCTATTTTTGTCTTTTTTTCCTCCACTCCCTCTCCCCCCTTTTCTCCTTCTGTACTCTAAACACACACACATGTAAACACATCATCCATGTACACACAACACAACAAAACATGCACACACCCTCTAGGTTCTACTGGGATTTCACAATGCTACTGTTTATGGTGGGCAACCTGATCATCATCCCTGTGGGCATCACCTTCTTCAAGGAGGAGACCACTACGCCCTGGATCATCTTTAATGTGGTTTCTGACACTTTCTTCCTCATGGACCTGGTGCTCAACTTTCGCACTGGAATCATCATTGAGGACAACTCAGACATCATTTTGGACCCTCAAACCATTAAGAAGACGTATCTTAAGACTTGGTTCATTGTGGACTTTGTATCCTCTATCCCAGTGGATTACATATTCCTCATAGTAGAGAAGGGAATCGACTCAGAGGTGTACAAGACTGCGCGGGCCCTGAGGATCGTCCGCTTCACCAAGATCCTAAGTCTTCTGAGGCTGTTGAGGCTCTCCAGATTAATACGCTATATTCACCAATGGGAGGAGGTAAGAGCATGCATTTCAAAGCTGTGCCTGTTTTTACATTATATTAACTCTTATCACATCACGTTTAGCCACAGAGGATAGAAACACCCAATCTAGTTGACAATTTAGCCCCAATATGCTGCTGCTGGCTGGCGAGCGAACCAACAGTCTGCCTCTTTGCCTCACCTGGTGAGAAATGTGTTATGTCAGCATGATGTTTGAGCTTCAACAAACCTTGCATTCTAAGTAATGTAACTGTCAACCAACTCCCCCCTACCCCTCTGCTGCCCTGTCTGACCTGACAGTCCCACAGGCAGCACCAGGCGGTCTAATAAGCAGCCTGTTACTAGGCCAAACACAGTTAATCAATTAAGATGCCAGAGGAAGAGCAGGTGGAGTAGCGGGTGATGATAATATGCAGCACTCGGGGGCTGCTGACTGCGATTATATATGTCACTAATTGATCTTTTAAAGCATTTGGAGAGTTGGATGAGGTATCTCTTCTCCAGAGGTCTGACTTTAGGGCTCTGCATGTGAAGGGGGGTGCTGTTGCCAGGTAAAGTCACTTCATTGAACTCAAAGACACAGCCCTGCCCTTCTTGACCACTTGGCTTTTATTTACTCAGTGAGGGATGAACTTTGTCGGGGCCCCTGCTCCAGCCTCTCCTCAGACTCCTTCCTCAAATGAAGGAGAACAGCCTGGGAGATGGGCGGACCAAAGATGTCATCAGATCACTCGACTTTTCATTTATGCCAGCATCTGCAGCATGGTGTTGGCATTTTTCAGTGGTGAGCAGCGCAGTGGGGCTCGGCTGCTCACTTGACCTTTGGATAATTGGATTTCGGAAGATAGGATGGCATACGCACACATACACACACATAGTGTTGCATGATGGGAAATGATACATGGCATGCATGGAGAATGAGAGCGGAGATGCAGTGGAGTGTGAGACACTGACACAGGCAATGTCGGTCTCTTGGACTTTATCGGCCATCATTTTATTTTGAAAATCAACAAGTCTGAAATACTTTTAGATCCTGTAGCTGTGTTTGAGCTGTCCATGGTGCTGAACACATACATCATCCACCAACAGCACTGTGTCTACTTCGCTTTCTCTCATACAGCCTCGGTAAAAAAATATTTGAGAAATTGTCAGTTACTGACCCTATAAAGGTTAAAGCAGCATTCAGAAAGATCAACACATGTGATTCTAGTCTCATTCTGATCATTGCCAACACAGAGTATCACGTCTCCCTCAACTGTGCTAAGTAGGAAACCACCAATTCCTTCATAGTCATCTTTATCAGACAATGCTCTTACTATGAAAACTACTGTTAGCTCTAGATGTACATGTCATAAATGTAATTCTTGTGTTAAAGCAGCCGTCAGACTTAAGCAGCAACAGGGAGTGGTCTGTTGAAGTCAGTGAGGCGATATGTGATTGGCCTCAGTGACTGTCCGGTGACTCAGAATGATTGATGGGTGAGGCAGCACGGACTATCAGTTGTTAAGGACCATGATGGTCCCTGTCCATCATCCTGTGTGTTTGGATGTGTGTGTTTGTACAAATTGGCACATCTGCCTTGTTAGTCTGTATTCGTGCCGCAGGCTCGCGTGAGCGTTTTGTCTGTGGATGACTGGACCCTGTGTGGATGTTTTAGACTCTGATTGATGTCATGTGTCTCTATTTAATACATGTCCTACCTACTCCTGCTGTGTTTGATTCAGGGCTGATGGGAGTCTGTCTCTTCGCCTCATTAATCAAACTTGGTAGAATCCAAAAGAAACTTTGGAGCTGAGTGCTGCTGTTGTGATATGAATTTAATAAATTAAGATTTTCTTAAACAAAATACAAATACAGTATATATCTCTCCTTAAATCCAGCATTTTCTGAATGACTCTAACTAAAGATTAAACTACCCCTCCTGTCTTACCTTCTCTCTCCAGATCTTCCATATGACCTATGACCTGGCTAGTGCTGTGATGCGGATCTTTAACCTGATCGGTATGATGCTGCTGCTTTGTCACTGGGACGGCTGTCTACAGTTCCTGGTTCCCATGCTGCAGGATTTCCCCTCAGACTGCTGGGTGTCTCTCAACAAGATGGAGGTATGTGTGCAAAACTGGACTTAAATCTTTCATCCTGAGTTGAGTGGGAAAGAGCTGATCGTGGTTACAGATATTGATTGAAGTGTCTGACTGTAATCAAAAAATATTGGATGGATGTCAGTCAATATGTGGGGGATAAACCCTTTCTTGTCTTTTAATGAAACAGAATGATCCGTGTGCTTATATAAACAGATGAGCAATCTTTTGTTTGAATGAGCTTCGTATTGTTTTAAAGACCAGAAAATGGGTTTACTCAAAATGTGTTACTCACAAAAATCTAACAGTAATTCAATCCTATCTTTAGTCATGTAGTTCTGACAAAGCAGTGTCAATGATAAGAAGATGGTAATTTCTTCAAGTCTTGCTTTGAAAGAATAAGCAATGTTAAATATAGGTCCAGTTCACTGAAACAAGATGAACAGTCTACGGCCACATTAGTGGATCAGTGAGGCTGCTCTTAGCCACAAGATAAAATACCAGTGTCAGCACAGACTCACATAACAATTCTAATAATTATTAGCACTGTAGATTGCTTACAAGCCTAATGAATGCTAAATTGAATTGCTTATTAGCTTTCCAAAAGTACTATGCGTACTTTAATGTTCTATTTCTCCTCAGCTCCGTCCCCCACTTGGATAGACATTGAAGCAATATCAACTACATCTAAACCCCCACTGAATTTATATATCTACTCCACAAACATTAGGAATCTCAAGAAACAAACAATGAATCCCTTTGTCCTGAACATGATTAATGTTTGGTATAAGGTAAAACACTGCCTTTCCTCCTCCAATCCCATCTGGGGTAATGATTATTTCAGAGAAGCGAGAGCTGATCCAGGATTTCACTTATGGGCTATTAACATGTTAAGTAAGATTGGGGATTTGTATAATGGTGATGCTATGATGAGATTTGAAGAACTTAAAGGGAAGGTTCACCGAAAAATTAATTATCGACTCACCACTATGCCGATGAAGGGGTGGGTGAAGTGTTTGAGTCAGTTGGTGTGATGTCATCTAAGTGTCTGCAAGCCCTGACGTTCATATTTAACTCAGAACAAGGTCATTTACACCATGTTTTAAGCCTAAATGTACACAACCGGAAGTTGGCGATGCTAGCGGATTGTTGCCATGCGATGATGTGCTTGAGAATACGCAAACACACCACTGTTTATATATATATCAACAGCTCCCCGACAGAGATCTTCAGTTAGAGGACAAATCTCTTTATTGTACAACTTGCTGGTATCTGGATCAACTGAATCTTGCATGGACCGATTGAAAGCTTGGAAGGAGGACATGAAGGAAGAGATCTCCTTGGAAGAGTTAGGCAATGTATGTCTGAAAGCCCAAACTCGCTCAACAAAAGATTACAGCTATTACAATTGAACTGGCTAATGCACAGATATATATAATTTGCGTGGCTTAAAAAGAAGGGTGCTATAGTCTATCCGGGATAGTTTTATACAGTATACTCCAATTTGGATTAGTGGGATCCGCTTTGTAAAGAGTCTACTGCACTGTTCACAGGACCACTACTAACCTAAGTGATGTCTATTGCAATATGCTCTTACATATTTAGGAGGAAAAAATCTGCAGGGAAAACAACGTAAAGCCCAGAGACAGGGAGAATGTGAAGAAGAGAGATTTGAGCGCACCTCTAGATCCCCCCCATGCCTCCTCTTCAGCATAGTGGGGGGATGATAGGGAAGATAAAGGGGGGGGGGCAGAGGGTTCGGGGGAGTATTTGACCAGGCAGCTGGGCTCTTTGTTGCCATGTCTCTCTCATGGAGATAAAAGCTGGTTGTTTATAGGTCTGTCTGTCAGCCCAGCTTTTTACTCAGCAAGCGGAGACCAAACCACTCCAGACACGAGGCACAGGTCCAACTAGTGCTGAAACAGATTTGGTCCATATCTACGACATTGCCAGGGCGGAACCTGACTGCTTGTACATTTTTCCCATTTGGAATATTTCCTGGATGGCAGCAGTTTCTATTACTGTACAATAATCGAGAGTTAATTTGACAATTAGAATAAACAGCCTGGTGAAGAGGAAGGTGTTCCTTTGCGTGTAATGTGCCGGACGGGGACATACAACACTTTTTTACTGGTGCTGTTCATTCGTTTTATTTACTTAATTAGTAAACATTTATAACATTGACCAAATCATATAATACACCTATGACTCAGGATTTCAGCAACAATAATGTGCAGATGTTTAGGGTCTGATTGATTTTGCTTTCATAGAATATTTAATAAGAAAAAGAAAAGAAAGAGGAAAAATACTTCTAATATTTTCTATGATTGCAAAAGAGGTTGATGGATTTTCTTTTTTTACCACCATTAAAACAATCATCTTTTTTCAGAAAATATACTCATATTAATACCTTCTGGATTATAAAAAATAATTAAACTCCATATACTATATCAATGTTGCACCCAGAATGCATTTAGACATTTAGAGACTTAGATCAGAACAGGTGGGGCCGCTTGTCCCTGAGGCAGACTCTCGACCAAATCCAAACCAAGTCTTTGATGTTATAGAACAGACTCCATCGTATTTTGCCTTGAACTGTAAGTGTTCAGCCTAAAATGAAATACACGCTCGACACCCAGTGTAACAAAGAAATGATCAGTCACTGAGTTCCTGTATCCACGTCTCTGTGAATTAAAAAATACAGACAAAATAGTGAAGCTGAAAGATATCTTCACACCACTATTGCTGAAATGAAAGTTAATCAACAACTATTAATAATTGATTGATTGTTTCAGACATTTCATGCAGAATGACCCAACATTCACGATCACGTTCTTCTGTTTCTCCGTTCAAGCAAAACAGGCAGTTTTCACACATTATATTTATCACCTAGAAATTGTGATGATGTGTTGATAGTAGTTGGTTGTCTCTAAATATAGCCCTTCTTTTATTTCATGTATGTATGCATCAACAGTGCTGACCTTCCCTGTGTATTACCGCAAGCACAACGACTTAAACCTGAAGAAAACTCATGTTTAAAAACAGGACACAGAGGAGGATGGGTGTGCAGTGTGCACAGTGCAGCGTCTGAGGTCCAGCATGATGAAGTTCAGGGCTGACAGGCTCCCGACTCTTCTGTTGCTCACACCCTCTGTATAATCAGAGACAGCCAGTCTCCAGAGAGCCGTCACTCTTAAACTACAGGCCCGGCCCGGCATGGTACAGGCTGCCTACACCCACCTGCGACTGCCCCCCTATTGAGTGGATGACAGCTTGTAACCATAGCCATTGTGTAGCAGGCCAGGCCATCCATCAGAACTCGCACCCCTCTCTGGAAGACATCGACGGACCAGTGATTAGAGTCGAACCTGTGATACCTCAGGGAAAATAGGCGGCTTTTGCATTCTACACAAACTTTTAGCCATTTCTTTCATTTAGTTTATATTTGGCATTAGTTTTATGCAGCACTGCCACAAGAAAGTAAATATCTATGTTAGAGACAGCAGAATCAGAATGATGACACTGCACCCTAATGGTCAGCTCGGCTGGAGAAGAAGAGCTGCTAATCACTTTACATCTTTATATTAAGTCACCACAGCTATGGTTTGACTAAACAGTTTTACAGGTCTGTTGCTGGAAGTCCTGAATTGGATTTGAACTACGCACACTAGACCCATAACAGCTGATAAACATGAAAAGTAAAAGCTGCTGTCCGACCTCTGTAAATGGACCAGAGATGAGGTGATGTTTCTTTCCTGGGCGAGGAGAGCAAAAGATGTGATTATCTCACTCCCAGAGCAGCTCGGGTGTTTTTGTTCTAAAAATATCTCACTGTGCAGAGTACAGGCGGTGCTACAGTATCCGACCTACACATTACTCCAGCTGCTGTGACGTTATTTATGTCGAGAACAATTTAAACCTAAAATTTTCTGAAGATTGAGCGACAGTTTCTAAGTTAGATGTGTTCACAATGAAAGGACAAAGGTCACATCATGACTGGGACCCTTTCCCAAAACCATCAGTGCACTCTCCAGTTCAGTCACACAGACACAGACTGAACAGCAGGAGCTGACCTTATGGCCTCTCAGACAGTAATGCAATACAGAAGCCTAATTAAAGTCTAATTAAAAGTGTCCACCACACCTCTGCCTGCGGCTCTGGAGGTAGAGAGGGTTGTTCAAGAACCAGGTGGTCAGTGGATCGATCCCAGTCTGCAGTGTCCACTGACTGCTGTGCTGAGAGTGTATGAATGCAGTGTGATAGAAAGAGCATTATATTGTGTATGGAAGTGCTGTGTGAATGGATGAATGGGACTTTGAGTGGTTGATAAGACTGGAAACCCGCTAAATGAATACAGAACATTAAACATTTACACAATTTGCACATTATGACAGCGAGAGAGCTCGGATTTTACAGCAATAACTTTTTTCGCAGTATCCCCTTATTCATATTCAAAACTAGATGTAAAAATCGGTCTTCATAATAGTGAGAGTACCTGTAAGGTGTGTGTTATACTTTATACAAGTGCATATGAACTCTAACTGCAGGCAATGAAAGATTACAACATCATCAATTGACATCGACATTTTAGAAGCACCATGTTCATGTTTGTACATGTGAAACCAGGAGGCTATTGGAGCAGGAGACACCGCTAACCTGATATAGCAGCTACACTAAAGGTCACGCCTATTAAAGAGAAATTTATAAATATGCTGAAACTGGGCAGGCTGACTGGGACTGAAACCCGTTGTTTCTGGTCTTTGTAATTACATGGTAAATGGCTTGTATTTATATAGAGCTTTTCAGGTCTTGATAACCACTCAAAGTGCTTCAGTAATACAGTTTTGTCAATCATTCATACCGCATGCCACTTTTCTTTTGACCTTTGAACTGTCGTGGGGAAGGGGATGGATGGTTTTCACATCCAGTAAAAACCCATTTCACTTTCGACACCACAGTTTATAAAGAGACCACACTCGGTGAAGCTGCAGGCAGACAGAGGCAGAGAGAGAGAGACAGAGGTGACTGCAGAATAAAGCTCAGATAAGCTATTGTAATTTAAACTGGTGGGCCGGGGCAGAGGCCTTGTTACATGCGCGTCAATTATCGTTTGATATTTGTCTAGCTTATCGCCTGTTGGCCACACAGAAAAGATTGGTCTTTCAGTGGGTTGGATTGCTCCGTTATTCATTATCTGCTTATTCCTCTCTCTGTCATTTCTCCCGCACCGTCAGTCATTCGAATAGAGAGACTCAGTCCATCAGGCCTCTGTGAAGGGAGGGAGTGTGTAACAGAGCAAAAGTTCATCTTTTGTGCAGGTCTTTGGACTCTTCATCATTTTTAGCCTTGCTAGTGCCTTGACTCCCGGGACGGTGATATTAGGCCAGTGCAGCACTCTGGTCCAGACTGAAAAATGAGAAAACTATCACATGGATCACCATGAACTCTTGTCTAGAAAGTCATGGTCCCCAGAGGATAAGTTACAAATATGTGTCTCATTTGCGTCACAGCGGCGGGACTGCTGCCGCATTTTGAAGGCTCCTTCAGATACAGCCGTCAAATACGTCTTCCCATTCCCAAGTAAAGAAAGCTGCAACAGGCTGCAAGCGCTGAGACTGCTTGACTATCATGCTTCAACTCAACCAGACAGAATTCAAACATTCTACGAAGTGTATGTAAACAAGACTTTCATACTTGAGTTTGGCCTTTGTGGTCTACCCGGCCAGTGAAGACCACTTCCTTCATGGGCCGACTGCGCCCCTGAACTAGGACACAGCCCATGAATTTGGCAATCTCCTTATTTTATTTTTTTATCAAGCGCTACCAGCAGTTTCACATCCATGGTTAAGATTTAAATGTGACGACAACTATTACCAACAATGTGGATTCGATTTTCCATACTGGGACACTCTCATTAGCCTCAGCTGTACTTCATGCTTGGTGCTGATTATCAAAAGTAAGCATTGCTAATATGCTAAAATAAAGCTGCGACCTAAGAAACCAGAAATGAAAATGCTGATTATCTCTTTAAACACTTTATGCATCACCCTGTGCAGAAGAAAATAAAGACTGTATTTCTGTGCAGCTCTAATCATAAAATCTCACCGGTGACTCGACATCGTGACCTTTTCTTCATACACCATCCGCCGCCGCACACACCTGTTAACACTTTCATACTCACAGCATGGTACACGGTGAGCACGACTTCTGCTGTGCAGCAACAGACCTTTATTCTGACGGCACGCTCCTCTCAAGTTTGAGAATCGTCTTGCATAGGAGGCCCGCTGCACTGCCAGGTTGCCACAGCGCGCACAAAGAAAGCTCAAGCCACCGGATGATAAATTTAAAGCCACCGCATCGTCAGCTGACTTCAAACGGTCTTATGTGCTGCTAATGGAGATGGTGATTACCAGCAAAGCAGTGGATGGTTCCCAAACTGAAACCCCTGTGGAGACTTGTGAGGATATAGTCTCTCTCTCTCGCTCGCTCTCTTTTGCCCGTGCTATTTCAGAATCAAAGTGCCCATCGTTCATCCATTATTCAATCTGTTTCACTCCGTTGTTTTCTTTCTGTTTTCACATACACCATTTAGTCTCAGCCCACTTGGTGGAGCTATATTTATTTTTGGGGTCTACATTTTTCCTCTGCTCACGATGGAGCGGTGCCTCTATCGCTGCATGGCTCTTTAATGTCGTCCATCACGACTGGTCATAATACATCTCTGCAGAGGAACAGGCCGCTATGTTGTGCCTGGGATTGTTCCCTTGAACCAATTCTATATTATTTTTAAGGATGAAAGATCAGAAAATGCCTCTTGCAGCAGGGAAATAACACTGAACTATTATTTAAAAATGTGATAGAGGTATAGAGGGTTGATCCAACAACATGATTAATGCCCCTTGATGTTTTTTATAAATTACAGTATGAGGTCTACCCCTTTGTAAAGCTCCATGAAGGCAGCCGCGTGCCTGCTGCCGAGCTGTCACCACCTGTAGCTGATCTCTATTCACACAGCTCTGAAAGCCCATATTTAATAACTTCTCATTATCAGTTCTCTTTGAGGAAATGATTTCCAATCCATCTCTATTTTACTGATTCGGCCCCGAAGGATTCCCCTGATGTCCTTTTCACTTCCTTCCTCTTTCCTTTTCCAGTGCAACTCTCTCCCTTGAGTTCTCATTTGTGTAAGTGCTATTCCGTGACCCTGCTGCCCCCGAAGCCTTCCTTCTGCTTCCCTTGTCTCTGCCACCACTCACCCACAAAACATGTCTTTTTTTTTTATGTGTGACCTTGATGTCACCTAAACTGTTTGTTTATGCCTCTTTTTTTCAATCTCTCTACAGAACGACACGTGGTCAGAGCTCTACTCCTTTGCTGTGTTCAAGGCAATGAGCCACATGCTGTGCATCGGTTACGGTCGGCAGGCCCCGGAGAGTCTATCAGATATCTGGCTCACCATGCTAAGTATGATTGTAGGAGCTACTTGCTACGCTGTTTTTATTGGCCATGCAACGGCTCTCATCCAATCCCTGGACTCCTCCAGACGGCAGTATCAGGAAAAGGTGAGGAGCTTCGTCAAATCATCTCTGTTCCATGTTCTCAACACGTTTGTCTTTCTGAAATACTCAAAAGTATATATTTGAGGAGTCTTGTGTGTCATTTTCGCTACATTTTCACAAAAATATCATGATATATATGGTACTTTTGGAAACCTTGGGAATCCATTTGAAGAAAAAAAAAGCTCTTCTTTCAGGGTTTGATCGGTTACATTTGATCGGTTACATCAGAATCAGGGTATATACTAAATGAGTCTGGTATCAGCCAGATGTGATAAACCACATCGAACATTGCATACTGAGATTTCCATTCTGTTCCAGCGGTAGGTGTTAACTGGAGGTATTCACAGTAACATGGTAAGCAAATAACCACCACAGACCACCAAACAAAGAGTTTGGATGGTGGAATCAGTATCAGGGGGGACAAGGTCTTTGGTGACTTCCCAATGAGTCTGTACTGGCCAGCCCAATGGGGAAGGTCAACGAGGTTAAATAACCTTCAGTTTTTTTTTTTATTCTCTTTGCTGATCAAAACAATGGTGCAAGTCATTAATGCCTGTCTCGTTTTTTTATTTCTCCTCTTCTCTTTGGTCAATTTACGCTGCAGCTGATTTTACATTATAACGTATATGCGGAGGTTGGGAATTTTAATGCAGCCTCATGTCTCCCATTAATCTGCAGTGCAGGATTTCTATAGAATGAATATGACATATTCTAACAAGTGTTATAAATGTGCATAACTAGCTGTAATGTGGTGCAACAGTATGACGTCACGCCAACACACTCTCTCCTCCACATGATCAGCTCCTGTTAAATCACTCACGCACTGTTTGCTGTCATTAGAGTTTGTTTCCCTCTGACTGTATGAGACATCTCTCTCAAAGCCATGATGGGGATCCGAGCGGCCCAGAGTGCTGCAGCAGGGCTCAGTGGTGGAAACAGCGCAGCCTCTCTGTTTCCAAGCAGAGTCTCGCCGGCTGGGGAGCAGGGGGAGTGTTGCTGGCTCTCGGCAGCCAATCAGAGGCTGCGGGTGTGTTCGGCCAGGTAGAGCCACGTCGCCAGGGTCTGGGCGTAGAGAGCGAGAGAGAGCGAGAGAGAGAGAGGGAGAGGGAGAGGGAGAGGGAGAGAGATATTATGTCCCCTTGGGCAACAGTGGAATTGATGAGGCAGCAGACCTGTGTGTCCTGCCAATGTCATCCTGAAGGTGACGTAAGCAACCATGGCTGCCTCTCTCTCCCCCTGATCACCCACTAACTCCATCTACCTGTACTCTCTCTCTCTCTCTCTCTCTCTCTTGCTCTCTCTCTCTCTCTCTCTCTCTCTCTCTCTCTCTCTCTCTATCATCTCTCATGCACCTTTAACTACATCCCTCTGTACATGATCTCAGCCTCCCTTTTCCCTTAACCTCTTAAACATCTCCACCTGAATCCATCCTCTCTCCCCCCCCCCTCTCTCTCTCTCTCTCTCTCTCTCTGTTTCTCTCTCTCTCTCTGTCTCTCCTCTCCTCTTTGTTGGTGGTGTCCTTGAGAGGTTCAGTGCTAATGCTAACCGGCTTTTACAGGGAGCAGGGGGAGGGGAAACCTGTGGGAGACAGCAGGGCTTTGTTGTCGACACACGTCCTGGTTCACTGCAAGATATTTGGACGCCATCAGCTTGACATAGATGGATATAGTCTGGCTAGAGTTGTGTGAAACTTTTCATGGGGTTTTATCAGCTGTGTTGATGGATGCTTGAATCATTTTCAATAAATGTTTCAGAAGACGGTGATTCAGCAAGTTGTGTGCTGACTGGTGATTTCTTCTTTAGTGTGCTTCCTGGAATGGAAAGTTAAAAAGCCCGAGAGAAATCCATTGTGTTTTATCTGTGAGGAACCAGTCGGAACACTGAGTTAGGTCTCGTATATTTACCATCGACATTGAATTTCTATTGTTTGATTGTTTATTAGTCAGTACGCAAAAACTGCCAAGCCATTTCGGCTGGGCTGAGGCATGACCCAAGATCCACATGCAGATTCATGTGTCCATGTTATTATCGTTAATTCCTCATAGACATAGTATAGAATAATTCATAGATAGGAAAAAAATATACATTTGAAGGAGACTGATACATGGTTTGCAATTCAGTTTGGATTCAAATACAATTCTAATCTAATGACTTTAAATGTGGTTTCATATTGGGACTGTAGCATGACTCTCTTTTTTAGGGTCTGTGATAAATTAAATTAACTAATCCCCAAACAGCCAGTATTTTATTCAGATTAAGGTTAAATTAAGAAAGTAAGGATTTTGTTGATAATACCGAGTGTATCCACTCACATTTAGACATTTTCTGATTGTGTCTTTTTTTTGCTGCTCTGCTTGGATTAGTTTTTGAGCTCAAGATGGATATTTTAAAAATAATAAGGAAATAAAAAACCAAGCAGAGCAGAAAAGTGCCAGTCATGACAGTGAGTAGATGCTGCTGGGTGAATTTACAACACCTCATAAAAGGACTGGGAGTGTCATGTTTTATTCTTTTAGAAGGTTTCAGTCAAAGAAGTCTGTCAGCAGTCTGTTACAGCCCCGGTGAGGCCCGGGTTCACTTTGTGTGGATGTTTCTATTCCAGCCCAGGTGTAATATCTGACTCAGGATGCAGGCAGGTGGAATATAGGGAGGATTTTTTGTTTGGTGGCTTTGGTGCAGAGAGCTGTGAGTTATTTATACACAAAGTGCAAAGTCACAGAGAGACCGAGATAGAAGCAGCCTCACTTGTGTCACCCCTGGCAAATTTAGGAATGTAATTCTGGTGAACACGAAAATTGAATATGGCTCCTTGAAATCTCGAGGTCCGAACTCATCTCTGTTTATATTTTACCTGCAAACCTGCACATCTGTCCAAGAGAAACACTTCTTCACCCAAACTTTTCACTCGTTCACAAGCTTTCTCAGATATCTCATCCTGATCAGACTCTGCCTCATTCTGCATTCATGCCCCAGCGACAGAATAAAAGCAACAGGACTTTATTTAGATGCACTGATGGTGGCTTTGCAGTCATTTCACCATCAGTCTGTTGACATCTCTGTAGTTAGACTTGTCTTAACTGTCAGCAATTCTTGACACCTTTTTTTTTTCTGGCCCAGACGTTCGTAATCATGGTTTGACAAGATGACGTACATTTGACATGTACAGTAGTACTGCGTGATTGACATCTGTTCGACTGACAACACTATTCACATCAGCTGTCAGGATGGTGGAAGTTCTACTTTTATAAATGCTTCATGACTTATTGTTTCCTCTGCACAACTTAAACTTTAACAGACACTTTTTAAGCAGGGGTTAGTGTGTTGTGTAGTTGGACAAACATGCTAAACTATTCAGATCTTTCAGCAGCTGCAGACACCACCTCTGCTTTTCTCACCCCAGATGTTTTGACCTATCAATGCAGGAAAAGCAAATATGTCACAAATAATTCAAAGCCTTAGCTCTTAAAAATACTTTTTTATTAGATTTTCTAAGTGTGATAGGTCAGAATGTGTCTTCAGTGAAACAAACACATTTATGCATTCAATTTGATTATTTCCTCTCTCTGATAATATTAATGAGATGCATATTTACTATTTTAAATCTAGTCCGATTTAAGTTTTGGGTGAGGATAAAACAACTTCTAGTTGATTATTTTAAACATGACATATTTAAGAAAAAACCTGGAAACCTCACAGTGTGACAAAGGTCTGCAGACTTATAGTAGCTGAAAACATGGCTCCTGATGTTATCTGCTTATTGACCTTTTGGAGATGTTGTTTTTACGGGAAAGGGAAGAATAGGTCATAGAAAAATAATAGATAGCAATTTCTGTTTGTGGATTTTTCCGTCTTCCCTCGAAAACATGTACTCTGCCTTCAAGGCGGAAGCTATGACTCTGCACTAACACACCTTTTGCATCCATTATCTGCTCTTAATGGCCTCGCCAGGGATTTTACACTGAATCAGCGTCTCTCTCTTGAAGTGGTAGAGGCTAGTCTCAGTCAGAGAGCAGACACCAGTCTGAGCTCTCAGCCATGATGTGGCACCGCACGGGACACAACACCGATTTCTTTCCTCCCCGTCTCCGTCTTTGTGCTGCTGACACCATCAACAGCCGTGTGTCTTCTCTTAGCCAACACTTCTTGTCACTGATCGCTCCAATTACCCAGAACCGGGCTGACTGTGCAGAGACAGTGGCCAAAGAGATTCCTGTTCCCCTACATCTACAACAAAAACAGTGTCCCTGTGGGGGTGCCAAATCATACTCTCTACTCTAGTAGACAATACGTCTGATGTACGAACCCCTATCAGCCAGTCTCCTTTAGTTGTCACTCCCTTTGACTGAATCATGGGTTTTTCATTTAATGAGTCTTTGTACTGCGTGAGACCCCACAGTGTGTTGTTCCTCCCTCTGTACACATCTTCCAACTGAAGTCTTGCACACAAGCTCTGAATCGGCGCTATCTGATTCTCTTCTCTTCGGTGAATGTGCTTCGTAATGTAATGAGGCGATATAGCTTGGGAATGAAGTGAATGAATTAAACATCTACATGGCCGTTTGGGATGAACCCGAATTAGAATTTCCAATGGAGAGAAGCTGTGGGATGAATGAGCGGGAGAGAGGTAGAGGAAAAGGGGAGAGGGAGAGGGATAGGAGAGGCCCTGGTAGAAAGTGAAGTGTATATATAGATGGAAAAACCCAAAACATTAAATTAGAGGGTATGGAAGAAAAAAATGGTGAACGAAATAGTAGAGGAAAGGCAGAGTGAAGGGTTTAAAACAAAAAAAATGGAAATGTAAGAAATTACACCCTGAGAAAGGATGGGAAATGAAAGAAAAGTAAAGGACGGGGAAGTCAATTTAAAGAAACAGGAAGGAAAGAAAAAGGGAAAAGATTAGAATGAATACAAAACAGAAAGAGGAGAGGGAGGACAATGGATAGTATTGGAAAGAAAGAGGGAAGTTAAAAGGAAAGGAACAAAACAAAACCTCATACATTGTATTCTGAATGACAAACAACGACATGGACATTCCTCCAAACAGTATTTTAGATGACAAAATGTCAGCAAAGCGTTTGTCTGTCCGCTCTGGACGCTGCACGGTATGCGCCGGACAAACACTCGCTCGCCGCTTCTCCTCCGTGACGCAGCAGAGATTCCAGATGAGCCGGGGAGATAATGGACCCGGCTCACTGAGACGCATCAAAGTCATTCAACGCCACCATCTAAAAGTCCAGTCAGGCCTCTGCTGCCTCATTCTCTCCAACTTAGCCGAGCCACAGTTGGCAGGAGTGAGTTGTCGTGTATAACCAGAGCTGCTCAGTCACTTCACCCCCCCCACCCCACCCCACCCCCCCGCATGGACACACCACACCTCCACTTTGTCCACAATCAGCACTTCTGCTCTCTGAGACTCGCAGCAGCTGTAGCGTTTTGATATTGTCAGGGAGAGAGCTATGACACGGGGTCATTTCCACAGGCCCATCTCCATTTGCAGATGTCAGGAAGCAGAGTTACTCATGCAGGTGAGACTCAGTCTTGCGTAACCCAATCACAGGAGCTGCCCCCCCCCCCCCCCCCCCCCCCGTATAGATGCTGAATAATTCAAATGTTGCATTTTTTGGTTTATTCATGTTTATGTTTTGTGGCAGTGGGACGCAGAGTGGATGTCAACGGGAGGCAATGGTTGTCACCGTCAACTCCATCCCGATGTGGATGTGCTCACCCAGTGTTTGTAACTGTGGCGACAAAATGATCTGCTGTGACTTGTGGTGGAGTCATTATGATCCTGCTGCACTGTGCTTTGAAGAAGAAAAGTGAAGATTTTATCGGCTTGCGCTGCGAAAAACTCTTTCAAATGTGTTTTCCTTCTGCAAACAAAGAGCTAAACCATTTCCAATGTAGGAATTCTTATCAGGCGCTGGTGGCCATGACAGTTGGGACTAAGTGAAAAGCAGTGCAGATTGCTCCTGAGGGGTCTCACTTCGTACAAGGGGAAGTGGCCAACATATTTTAAATGACATCATATCACTTGAGTTGCATGTACTGCCTAAATTCTTCAAGTGAAATCCCTCCCCCCTGGAGATGGGGTCACATGCAGTTGCCATAGATTTGAGCTAAGAGGACCCAACTGCAGGGATGGAAATGTAGGCTGCGCTGAAGAATAATTCAATTTGAAAAAAAAGCACAGGACAGGCAATCCGTGCAGATAAAAGAAAAAAAGAAATCAGGCACATGTAGAGGGCTTGTATCTATGAACAGGGGCAAGAAACTGAACTCCACATTGCCCCTGCTGGCTGTGTCTGTTGGATTAATGGTACAGAAATCAGTGCACATAGATGCACTGTGTGAATGAAGTATGGAGTGGTGGTATTTTCCCTTCTTGTTGTTTTTAGGTTGGGGTCTTGACTAGGACACACAGTTGCTTGAACCTTGGACCTTACAGATGTGTTGCAGGGTCTCTGCTCTGATGAGGTAAACCGACTGTAGGAGCGGGATGTCGCTTGAAGCCAGCCGACAGCTTCTGTGGCGTTCATCCACCACACGATGGAGTTTTAGGGATGGTGGGATAAAGGGGGTATACAGAGGATTCTTCAGTCAGTTGGAGTTGCGAGTGTATGAGCGGAGCTGCCACAACACCTCCTAAAATAGATACCCGGAGAGCATGATACAGGTGCGAGGTTGAGCTCTGGTCTTATCGAGCTTTTCATTTGAGCTGCAGTGCACGAAGTCCGACAACAAAGTACAAGCAGTACAATCTTTTTTTAAGTGTTTAGTTTAGTGTCCGTTCCGTTAACCTCCATATCTTTCAAGTCCCCCTCTCTGCAACCCGGCCACGTACAGGAGTCCTCTGTTTGTCGCTGGTCACTGTGGATGGATTGTGATTAGCATTTCTCAACAATAGAAGCTGATTGCTTGTGTTGTTGCTGTGTCGGACCGTTCACGTTTTATTGATCTGGCATTGATTAACTTCTTGGTATAGCACTGATCAAAGAACGAGCGTGTTCCTCTCAGTCGACAGCTGAAGGGCGTGAGCCGGCTCTGTTTGGTGTGGTTGTCTGTATTGACTCTGTTTACTCACTCACTGGAAGGAGATGCAAGGGAAATACGGACGCATCATCCTTAAATAAGATAACGCCTCATGTGTCGTTGATAAGTTGTGTCCCTATTTGAGTCTAGTTTGTGTTGGTGTTAATATGAAATATTATGTGAGGATAAGACAAGGAACTTCGAGAGTAATATATATTACAGCCTCGAAAGATGACCATTGAAAACACAATATGTTACAGTTCAAACCCTGAGAAATCTCAAAATATTTCTCAGGTGCCTTACTACAATATACAAAGACTTCTCCGTACTGTGTTTACTTTATGTGAAGTGCACATCTTACTGACACTTATTCATGAACACACAGGATCTGATCCCTTGTGCTTTGAAACTTGTTCAACAAATTATTCATGTCTTTGTTTCTGTGTATTTATTCCCCATGTGTGTTTAAAGGAGGAGGCTGTCAATATTCTACATCTTTGTGTTTGTCTGATTGTTGATTTATGAAAAGATCATAAATCAACAAAGTCCATCTGTCATCTGTTTTCCCCCCTCTTCTTCACCCTGTCTCTCAGCTTCACGCCCATTTGCCCTTCTTAGATGTTAATAGCATCCAAAAACAGCCAAGCTCTGTGGTTTTAGCAAAAATGACTCATACGAAAGTAACAAGGCTTTTACCGGGCACTATTTTCAGCTGCGGAGGGTTATGCATTTTGTGGTCTAGTGAGTATTTACCAAAATTAGGACAGTGTCGGTGGGTTTGAATCAATATAAGCCACCCTCATAACAATGATGTGATTGAACAGTTTTCAACAGAATGAACAGAGGCATGTGTTCTATCGTGTCGGTGCTACACAGACCATACTTAGACATATACTGTGTGTTGTCACAGGATATGCATTGGAACATATGGAAAATCACCAGCTCCCATAATGCATTGCTTAACATGCTGACGTTGGGTTAATATAAAAATCTGTGGACATTTTTTAAATCAATAGGTGCACTGCATTAACAGAACATTATCTCTCATTATCTCTTAGTACAAGCAAGTGGAGCAGTACATGTCCTTCCACAAGCTGCCTTCCGACTTCCGACAGAAAATCCATGACTACTACGAGCACAGGTACCAGGGCAAGATGTTTGACGAGGAGAGCATTCTGGGAGAACTCAGTGAGCCACTCAGAGAGGTAAACACACGTCAAGACACCCAGTGTCGATGTACAGGCATCAGCTTGTAATCTTATATAGGGGAAACAACTTCACACTTTTACTCATGCATGCACAAGGACACGTCAGTGTACCACCATGGTTCCACGTTGATGTATTTCTCTGTTCTTGCATGTACCCCTTCTTAGGAAATTGTCAACTTCAACTGTCGCAAGCTGGTGGCATCCATGCCACTGTTTGCCAATGCGGAGCCAAACTTTGTAACAGCCATGTTGACCAAGCTGCGTTTCGAGGTATTCCAGCCACACGACTACATCATAAGGGAGGGCACGATAGGAAAGAAAATGTACTTCATCCAGCACGGAGTCTGCAGCGTCATCACCAAGGGCACCCTCGCAATGAAGCTCTCGGATGGCTCTTATTTTGGAGGTAAGGAAACAGTTTGTGGCTGCCAAGTACCTTTTTTTCCTGTGTTTAAGATCTTTTTTTAAGTGGTTGCTCCTTGTGTTCCCTCGTTTCAGAGATCTGTTTATTGACGAGGGGTCGGCGGACAGCCAGCGTCAGGGCAGAGACTTACTGTCGCCTCTACTCTCTGTCTGTCGACAACTTTAATGAGGTGCTGGAGGAATACCCCATGATGAGAAGAGCCTTTGAGACTGTTGCCATTGACCGACTCGACCGCATAGGTAAGAATTAAAAAATATTACGTTCACAGTCTTGAATGAGCAAAACAAATCCTCCTGCATTTATGCTGTCAAACATATGATTAGCAATATAATAACATGTAATATTTGTATTGGACCATTTAAAAACGAAGATTCCCTGCATATTATATATATATATATTGTTTTTAAATAAAAGCGCAGAGGGTTCTCTGAACTGAACTCCATCTTCGGAAAACAAAATGATGACTCAGGAAATGTTTCCTTAATATTAATGTTGAAATAGGCAGTAAAATGAGCTGTGCCGTTTTCTCAGAGAGACACAGGACACTGTAACACTAGATGAGAGTACAGGGTGACACGTCCATTCCTCTGGGCTTGTTCTACTGGAGGATGTACCTGCCCTGAAGGACATCATATGCTATATCTACCTCTAAATGTGTTCTCCATTTCCAAAATCCTCTTCTTTTCACATATTTGTTCTGCTGTTCGTCCTCCCTGTCCTTTCTCATTTTTGCCTGTACCTGTAAAAAATTACAGCATTTGTTTGTCTCTGCAGGCAAAAAGAACTCCATCCTGATGCACAAGGTTCAGCATGATCTCAACTCTGGTGCCTTCAACAACCGGGAGAATGAGATGATCCAGGAGATCGTCAAGTATGACCGTGAGATGGTGAAGCTGGTGGACCTGCAGCGGCCGCGAGCGATGTCTATGACCCCTTCCATTGGCGGTATCTTTGCTCCCCCTGGTCAGCCACAGTCAGGCTCTGCTATCGCCACCCTCCAGCAGGCCGTGGCCATGAGCTTCTGTCCTCAGATGGCAAGTCCGTTGGTGGGCCCAGGGACGCTGCAGTCTCCTCGTATGGTGCGAAGGTTTCAGGTGATGCAGAGCATGTCCAGCCCAGTCTCCATGTCCCCGCTTCAGTCTCAACCACCTCAGACGCTCGGAGGGGCGTTTGGATCTGCAATCTCCAGCCCTCCGGTCCAAAGCCCGCTCGCAGCCCCAGGACGGACTTTCCAGTACATGGCGAGTGCAGGACCCTCTGGGTCCCAGTTGTCCCTAGTTCAGCATCATGCACCCAGCCCCACACAGACCCACCAGAGGCATGCCTCACACAAAAGCACCCACTCCCTTCATACAGGCAGCTTGAGTCAGGACACCCGGGTCATGTCTGCCTCCCAGCTTTCACTCCCCCAGGAGGGAACAACACAAGCTGCCTCGGCAGCCCCCAGTCCTTCGCCCTCTACCCGCACCTCCAACACCTCCATCGGCCCCCCTCAGCCCTCTCATTCAGTCCTGCCCGGATCCTCAGGGGTAGGGAGATCGGCAGTGGCTCAACAGAGGGTGGCCTTTGCCTCCACACCGCCTCCTGGTGGACCTGCTGGGATAGGGGCAGTAGCAGCAGCTGCTGGATCAGGACCTCCAGACTCTGGAGTTCCCAAGAAAGATTCAATTGTCAGCCTTCCAGAGCTAGACTCTGCCAGATCCCGGTTGTCTTCCAACTTGTGACCCTGGTAGAGTTCAGGAAAGATGCCTTTTTTGTAGGAGAATCTGTTTGTTTTAGGTCAGTCCAGCTGATCTGTCAGCCTGCTAAATGACCAATCAGCTACCGCTCCTCGCCACCAGTCATTTGGTCTGGATGCACTGTGTGGCGGTGTCAGCGGAAGGAAAAGAGCAATTCAAAGTCTTGAGACACTTTGGCTATGAGGAGTCTATACAATTAAACATGTATAACTTAAGGTTGAACTGGTCTAGTCTACTGTGCCAGCACCTTTAGTCTTAGTATCACCCCTTACACTCTGCTTCCAAACACCTACTGTATATTGCTGTCTTTACTGTAAAGATATGAAGAAACGTATGATTATTGTAACTATTGCATACTGTGTAGAATCCATGCAATGCAATCTAGCAGGAGCTGGACTTAAAAATGAAAATCAGGGACTTGAAGTCAAATGACAATGACATTTTAAGCGTTCAAAAAGTGTTTTATGTGTAATTTTTTCTGTATAAGCTGTCGTAGCAAAATAACACATTGCTCTTCATATTGTTTAAAATAGTAGTGAACTTAGCGTTTTAGACCGCTGGTCGATCTTACATCGATGTGTAAATAGTTGATGAAAAAAGTACGGACAGATATTATATTCAATGTATCTACCTAAACCAAAGTTGAGCTTGAACACAAAGTGTGGTTGTGTCTGTATCAACTAAAAAAGAAACATAGAAGAAATTGCCATTTATTTAACTGCCTTGATTCAACGTTAGAAGCCATATATTTGGTTTGTGTGTATGTATATATGTGGGTGTAAGTTTGTGCGCGTGAGTTTGTTGGTACGTTTCGGTTCTATTTTGCGGAGAATGGACTCACATACTCTCTACACTGCTTCGTCCAGCGTGACTGGTTTGACATCCCGACGGCGGCGCTGACGTGTTCCCCTGAAACATCTGGGAGGTGGTCAGCGATTCGGTCCGCACTGATTGTAACCCTGAGGCAGACGTGGTGAAATAATCTGAGCTTTACTGAAAAGGTAACATTTGTGAACAACCCATACTGTATACTAGCTTGTTTTTTGTCTAGGTTTATTGATTAACATGCAATATAATTCTGCAATACTCTACCCCGCCTATATATATAAATACATATATGAATATAAATATCTATACATATTCTGTACAGGAAAGTGAACTTCTCTCTTCTTCCTTTTTCTTTTTCTTCTTAATGTGAAATCTTAAAGAATCCAGCAGCTATTGTGGCTTCACTTTGAGGTATTGTAATCCAGTGACCATGTCGTTACCTTAACCAAAAATGTTTGAGGGAATGAGAGGAAGTGAAGTTTCATTTTTGTTCTAACAGACAGGACAAAGGTCTTATAATTGGTTCGGAACAACAGGTCAAATTCATGCTTTGAGTTGAGCAAGTCAGATCCTCAAAAAACGTCACTTTTTGGAGACGTTCAGACATATATTGAATGGGGGGGATTTGAGTTTGGCGATATGGGGTAAGAACTCCTCCCAGTCTTTGTCCCATATCAACGTGTCTCTGCATCCCTACCTCATCTAAACTGTCCCAACATTTAGATCCAACAATCCCATATAGTTCAAAATTGGCGACTGGGGTTGGGGGCTTTACTTATTCAACATATTCTGATCCTGTTGAACCTAAACGCCTTCTCATGCTGAATGTATGCCATACGAGAAGGAAGACAGCTAATCAGATATAAACTGCCATGTAAATAAAGGGACAGAGATTCAAAGGAGCTTTTATGATGCAACAGGGGTTTGTGGGATTTGCTGTGTGTGTTGCTGAGTGTCTGTGTGATCTTTTTCGGTTCAATGATGCTTCTCTGGATTGCTGTAATTAACCTGTATGCTACCCCCCTGTGACATCCACATCCCCACATCCAACACGAGAGGATTCATTTATTTCATTTTAGTTCGTTAGTGAAGTGGGTGTGCACGGGAGCGAGTCGAAACCACTTTGAACTCCTCGGTCTATAGCGGAAAAACACAGAGGACGTCCATTCAAGCCCCTTGTGGTGCACTACGACCTTGTGATCAACAATGAAAATCAATGCTCTGTTCTCTTAAGACAGTTGCAGTACTCCTCCTGGAGCCTATTACCCGGTTAAACTGTACGGATGAAAAAGTGAAACCAATTGTTATAGAAAATAGGCAGCTGATTCGATGTGTTTATCAAACACCACATCCAACTTTTTCCAGCTCGGAGCATCGATCCCGAGCTAAACTGTAAAATCGATGCGATGGACATTTCACTCAGGTTTGCTACCTTTCCAGAGAGATGTATCGATCGCCGTTGCGCCTCTTATTGATTTATGTAGACTTGTCCATCCTGCCATAATCAACTTGTGGATTTTACCACGCTGAAAGATTCCCCTTGAATTTTGATTGGCTGAGAGAAACAAGGTGGATCCGGCAGAGTCACAACCCTCAGATTGTTATTAGTAAACTCGCTGCCATTTTGTCTCGATCACTTTCCCTGAGGGTTGTTAAAATCTTGAAACAATGTGTAGGTGATTGTTTTTTTTTTATCCAAGGGCTTCATTTGATTGCTTGAAATCCCTTGTTCATTGTTACTGTAGAGCTGCCACATTTTACCTTTGTGTTCAAACAATAACGTGCACTAAACCTTTTCTTCGTCATACTTCATAGCTTCATCAGCAAAACAGGAGCTTTGTATTGCTTTTTTCCTATGGGAAAGGTACATGCCAAAATGCCAATACGATTGTGAATGAAGTCCATTTGAGTCAATAGCTGTTGTGTGCTTCAATACTGTTCCAGTGCAATCAGTTGGTCCTCTTCCGTATTCCTTTGTGCTAATACCAGAGTTTGCCCTATTAAGCTGCTATCAGGACTGTGCTGATATTATTTGAATGAGTCCACAGTCAGTGAGAGCAAGATGGAAGGAGAGTTAAAGAGCTAATGTTTCAGGCAATATCAGGCACCGTCTCTGTTTCACTGCATCCATCCAATAAGAAACTGTAGTTTGTAATTCACTCCCATTGGACGGGATGGCATCCCAGATCAGTAACTGCTGTGTTTGAACCCTCGGCTATGAGGCCGGTACAGCCCCGGCCGAGCACATGCTCCTGTCACTTATCTTTTTCCGTTGGCTGTGTCAGGCGTGTGTCTCGGTCAGCTCGGCCTCCAGCCACCGTCGACAGGTTGTGCGTGTGATGCGGTGCTGTATTTGCCTGATGACGGGGGGTTCAAAGTGTGATTGTTTAACGGTTCTACTTCTGGACCTTGCTGTGAAGTGGGATTGAGATCCCTCATATACATGTTTGACACTGACTGACAATTATTGAGAGCATCTAAGTTCCAAACCTCTCATTCTTGCTGTGCCAGATATTAAAGGGTACTGAATGCCTTGGTGTTGATATGTTAGCAAATCAGGGTATAATTTCTGTTTGTACAAGTGTCTTTGATTTCTCAGTATATTTTGTTGGACTATTGTTTTTACAATGTGCCCCATGCACACGGACTGTATATACCTTGTGCCTAGTATATCTAGTTTCCACATAGTCTATTTTTGTGGTATGTATGTGCCTGTAAAAATGCAAATATGTGTTTTTATTTCCAACTTGCAATATATGTAAAAAAAAAATTAGATGAAGATTAGTATTGCTGAATTAAAATGACAATGTCAGTATATATAATTTTCCCTGATTTGGGAAACACAAAATTGCACATTTTTGTTGGTTTGAGCCTTCCAACACCATGCGCGCTGTACTCTGTACTTTTCATGTTCTGTACATATGGTATACACAGAGATGTGGGGCACATTGTTGTTTTTTTACCACAACTTGCTGTATCAGAAACATTTTCTACAGTGAGTGGGTGTGCTCTGACAGGCTTCTGGTGGATATCGGCAGTCTAGACGTTAGCTTAGATGACCTGCTTGCTGCACAGAGCCAAAACTGACAAAAATGAAAAGAATGACTTGAACTGCGGAGATGCCCGCACAACAACAATACAGACACCTAGGTTATGCACATGCTGGAAAATCTTTCTCAATCTACATTGTTGCACAGTACTTTAAAACGCTGATGCTGGTTGCACACTGATCTGGTGTTTGCCATTCAAAAAAAAAGAAAAAAAGAAAAAAGAAAAAGATCTCTCCAAGGCTGAATTTGGCTCACGAGCCAAAGTCACGAACCCGACTCCTGGTCGAGTTACCTTGACAGATAATAACAGAGTGCATGCTTGTATTTTTCTTATCTAAGCAAAGTTCTGTGTGCGATTCTTAGTGGGACCTTCAAATCTAGACATTGTCGTGTACCAACTGTACAATGATTTTATTTAGTCTAACAGTTAAACCTTTGTGTCGTAGCTACTGTAGCCTGTTTAACTTAACCTAAGCCTTCTCTTTGCTTCAGGACTCTGTGTATTGTGTGCTTGAGTTAGTGTGTGCGTGTGTGTTCCTGTGCCTTTCCTTCTATAATGTTGGTCCCACTTGAGAATATGATGCCATTTAGGGGTTTGAAACCCACAAGAAGCTAAGAGAGATGCCAGCACAAGCTGGAAAGTGTTCCACAGTCACAAACTCCATTTGTTCTAAAAAAAAATCAAACAAAACCAAACAAAAAAGCGTCCACTGTAATCCTCCTAGAAATGACTCTGGCACATCTCTAGACTTAGTAGCATTCCACAGCCTGCACACGCAGCTCAGTGTGGGCATCCAGATCCACTCTACCAGCACCATGTAGACAACAGCACAGATATCTGACACAGCATGTGTTTTCTCTTTCTCTCTCTCTGAAGGCCAGTCTGCAACCACTTCAGGCTGTGCTCGGCTTCTGCTCTTAACAAAAAGGTTCAAGTATGTCACGACTCCAGCTCTGTCTAAGTTGATGTCTACAGTCCAGGGACAAATCAGCACCGAGCCCGAGCTGATGCACTTCCAATTCGCTTCCGAGAGATCAGGTGGACTCTCGGGACACTGGTGATGATTTGTCTCGGTCCAGTCCTTTTCGTGCTGAGATGCACCGGCTGGCGGCGAGGGCACGGGGCTGATTTGAACCTGTGTCCACAAGGCTGTCTTGTCCACCACCTCTGCTGGCCGAGAACACAGAGCCACACCCTGGTCTCTCTCAATAAGCTGGTCCGTCAGTCAGTGGCAATGTTGTTTAAGCGTTCGTAAAAAGACGATACATTGTTGTGCAATAAAAAGATGAGCGCATTGGCATACTTATCCCTCTGTGTGGACTTTTATTCACTGTCTGTGCTGGTCGTTATGCTGTGATAAATACAGTGTGTGTATATGTGTGTGTCTGAACCTTTAACATACCTCCTGGAGTTAAATTGGTAGCTGCAAACACACACACACACACACACACACACACACACACACACACACACACACACACACACACACACCTTAACCGTGTCTATCAGCAACCCCTCCACTCTCGTCCTACACCACATCAGATCCCTCTCTCTTTCTCTCTCTCTCTGCAGACAGGGGCTCTGCTGCATCCCTGATGAGATGTCTGAGCCCAGTCTAAGAGCTTTCCGCTTATGAGTGTGTGTGTGAGAGAGAGAGAGAGCGTACGCAGCACAGCAGTAAGTGTATTTATTCCTGTACCTGAAAGCACGTGCCTTCACATGCAAGGACTGGTTTTGTGTTTGCCTGGATATGGAGAGAGAGTAAATTAACTAGTGGCAGGAGAATATGTGTGTGTGTGTGTGTGTGTGTGCGTGCGTGCTCCTGTGTGTGACAGGGTTGGTGGGTGCGTGCGTCAGAGACGAGGGCAGTCCAAGGACACACTCCTATGGCAGCCTCTCTCTGTCTATTTCTTTTCCTTTTCCTTGCACACAAACACCCCACCCCACCCACCCACACACACACACACACACACACACACATGCATACACACACGCACAAACACACACACACACACACACACTCACACACACAGTGAAGTCTGGATCCTCAGTGATTATGCATGGCACACTGAGATAGAAAAATTAGAATTACATGCAAGGTGAGGTTTTCGACACAGAGCTTTACACACATTCATGTTGACTCCTCACATCTACATGCAGCTCCTACAAATGTGGGTGAGGCCATCCGCACTGCGTGTGCGTACTTTTACCTTGACGTGACATAATGTCCTCTCTCTCTTCCACTCTACTGACACACACAACCTGTCTCTCTCTCTCCCTCTGTCTCTCCATTTCATTGTAATTCAATGAGGAAGCAATGTACTGATAGTGGCTGCAGGCAGATACTACACCCAGTGGTGAAGCTATATGTAGTCTGAGTATATAGTGTCCTCCTGTAGACGGCCAAGGGTTGTCCTCTACCTCTTTTCCTCTGCAGTACCGGTCCTCTACTGTGTCCCTGCCTGTCCTACTTCAATTAATCATATCAGCACGTCTCGCACTACCCCCCAGGCTGTTTACCTCCAGAGGGCAATTTGCTTATTTAGCTGCTTACTGGTATCCTCATCCATCTCCTCCAGTTTTCCTTGAACATCTCGAGAGGTCTGGATTTTTGCACAGTTTCGAGCATTTGTGTCCCAGTAAGCAAAATGTGCATTTACACCTGCTGCAGTTCAGGTGTTCTTTTACATGTGCACAGAAAACTATCTGTGTGTGACAAAGTACAAACACACACACACACTGACCTAACATTTCCTCTTTCCTGAAACTGCCTCAACCGTGTCTCTCTGCACTGGTGAGCGTCTGTAGAACACAGCTCGGATCTGAATGCCAGGATTAGCATTTGGTCGGAGCTCCGAGTCCATGAATGAGTCAGTGTGTGAGATAGAGAGAGAGAGAGAGAGAGAGAGAGAGAGAGAGAGAGAGAGAGAGAGAGAGAGAGAGAGAGAGAGAGAGAGTAAATCATCTTACAGCAACAAGCGGCCTCAGTAACATCACAGTCTTCTGGACAGTGGGCTGGGGCCTGAAGTGAGAAGTGCGTCAATCTAAAACGATCAAGTGAAAAAACACAGAGTGTAAGAGACAGAATGGAGGGGTCGCATGGTCTTCATGGCCGACTGATCGATGCTGTCTTCATCCAAGGACACTTGGCCTCCAAATCAACAGCTCGCCATTCAGCAGCACACTTGCAGCACAGATATATCAAAAGACCGGATATGGCAAAGAGATATTTCTCATTGCTCTCGTTCCCGTCCAGTGATCCAAGTATATGTGTGGCAAAATTGGCATAAACATCCTCTCCTCTATTTCTGGGTATTAACACATTTTTAAACCATGATAAATATACATCTTACATTAGGACAATTGTTTTGACCAGTGAATTACATTTATTTTATTGTGGCAACAACCAATTGAGCAGACCACTATATATTTCTGTGCATGAATATATTGAACAGTTTTATCGTTTCTACACCTTATTGTTAAAAAGTTAATTATTAAAAAAAAATGTGAATTCAGACATGAGATGCAGATCTTTATTGTAATATCTTATTGTAACTGAATTGATAAAATAGAGAATTTAACACCATTTCTTATCAAACAGTGTACATGTGCTTAGAGCAACAAATGATATAATGAGCACTGTGTCTCTTAAAGGCGGAGGAGGAGGAGGAGGAGGAGGAGGAGGAGGAGGAGGAGGAGGTGGAAGAGGAGAAAGAGGAACAGGGCAACAGCAGTAACAAGGGCACAGCCTGGATGTAGCCGCTTGTACATTCAGTGTTTGGTATAAATTATGAACGTCTCTTGATACTGTTTTATAATACAGCAACTATTTCTTCTGAACTTCATATTTCTGAACTTCTGAACTTCAAACTAAGAAAAGGTAAACCGTCCCCTGCTCAGATCTACACCCACTTAGGCTGTTGTTATTAGATATCCTTCTCTTGAAAAGACACAAGATAATTTTCAGGAGAGAAAAGGTAAAGAGGAGAAGAGGAGGTCGGCGTCTGGGCTTTCTGTGAGCAGCTGGCCTGAGCAGGGCTCTGCACATCTGCTCTACTAAACACTTCCCATTAGTGTCGACCCAGAAACGTCCATGAACCCCCTGGCCAATAAAAAAGAAGAAAAATGGAGGGTGTGAAGTAAAAAAAAGAGAAAAGCAATGTGGACTGCAAAGCAGTGATAAGCTGGAAATAAGATTCATGGAGAAATGGGGGAAAAAATCTCTGGGTAGATTTTCCCCTTCCCTCAATCACTTTGTTTTATTAGCCAAACATGTTATCTCCTCTGGTCTTTCAGCTGTGATTGTTCAGCGACAGGAGACGAAGGCCCCCGCTCAATAATTTCACTCCATCATCCACTTCCAGCGATAATATTTGCTCGGGCCCCCGGCTGAAGTGATGAAAGCCCGGACAATGCTCCGGCTTCTGAATCATCTCATCTGTTCTGCTCTATCAAGGTCTGCACTCTGTGATACTGTGGCAATTCATCATAGCAGACACACTCAAACATTCACACACTGTCGCACACTGTCACACGCACAAACACACACACACACACACAATGAAAGAAAAGTATCATTCTCCATGTACACTCCTCATTGCAGAGCTGTTATAAACTAATAAGAGAACACACACTAAAAACACCATCCAACCTCTGAGTCTGTTATTACCAGTATCCTGTGGAGCTCTTGACCACTTACAGCATGAACCACACCAGTAACCAGTGGATCCCCATTTAGTTTGTATCATACACACATGCACAGGCACCCTGGAGACTGGGTTTCACATGAATCACACAATTTCCCTGAGCTACAGGAGGTGGTAACATGCCAAGAGACGAATTCAGCAAGTAAACATGGATTGTGTTTCAAAGTAATGATCTATGAAGTCATAGAGACCTGTGTGTGTGTGTGTGTGTGTGTGTGTGTGTGTGTGTGTGTGTGTGTGTGTGTGTGTGTGTGTGTGTGTGTGTGTGTGTGTGTGTGTGTGTGTGTGTGCGCGTTTGTGTGTGTGTGTGTGTGTGTGTGTGTGTGAGTGAGTGAAAGCGATTGTGAGGAGGCACAGTAAGTGACAGAAAACAGAGCGAAAACTATTAACAAGACAAACTATTTGTTGCTGTGACCCTTGAACAGAGCTATTTAATTCTGACGCCGAGTATTAGCCGAGGGGCCGGCTGGCGTTCTCCTGTTCTGTCACTGTGTTTGGCTATGTGACCCTAATAGCTAATACACTGTTCTGGGTTGTTGCATTTTGTACTGGAATTCAGCACAGCAGAAACATAATCTCTGGTAAGGGATTTTAAGTGGCCTTTGAAAAGATTGATGACTTTGTGCTGATGCTACTGAAGCAGGAGGTGAGGAGGGACGAACAGCACTGATGGCTTAATTGTCAGGAGAATAGAGAAACCCCACAGCATCCATCACCTTCACTCAGAGCGCCCTTGGGTCCTAAGAGCGCCCTCTTCTCTTTATCCCACCAGGGAACCACTACCTCAAAGAAAGGTAGTGGTGTGCTCACTAGAGTCTAATGAGTACGGAAGCCATATCACTGACATGACACGTTTATCATTCATATATACCCACACACCTTTAAGTGCGGGACTATTTCTCCCCAAATAAAAGTGCATTATGAAGTTTTGACCTCCGTCGAGGTCAAAACTCCAGCGGTACCAGAAAACGAGCATGGGAGGCGGAGGTTGGAGTAAACGGCAGAGAGATGAGCGAGCCAGCAGAGTGACAGGGAGCTCTCTCAGGTCACAGAGGTCAGGTTGTAAACCTGCATGAACATGACTGGACGTCAGCAGAACACCTGAAGAATGAGCCGGCGATGGTGAAGCATCAATGAACCAACTGATGCCAATCTGATGAAGGAAGCACAACATCAGAGACTCGTCATGACATACACTCTGCCCGGTCTCTTTTGTGAGATACAGGACATTTTGTCTGTCTACATGCAGCTGCTGTCCAATCAACCAACATCAACATCTGCCATTCATAACTACTTATTTTCTTCTACATTTTTTTTTGATCACTTAGTTCTAATATGATTTTGTTTGTTCCCACACTGATATATTAAAAATAATAATAACGTAAACTTCAGATGGTCAGTGAAAATAACGTGTGGGTTTTCATTCATATGAGCAATTGTATTTGTAGGTACAACAACGTGAACAGTGACTCAATCAGAATAAGTTGCATCAACTTAATGTACTCTACTCTGCCTATAGGAGAGTGAGAAATGGTAGAGTGAATTGGATGATCTCACAAATTAATTGAAAGCTATAGTTGTATAGTTCACTTACTTTATCATTTACATGAGACCTGTTTTTATAATAAGTGCTTCTAAACATGTTTTTTAGTTTTTACTGTTTTTTGTCTTTAAATTTTTAATCCTTTTTTATTTCTGTAAAGCACATTGAATGACCTCTGTGCGTGACAGTGTGCTGTACATAGAAAATTGTCTTGCCTGCAGTTGACATTAACATTTTCCCGGATAATGATACTAACTGCACATAGCTAAAGTCATGAATACATAAAACTATAACGAAACATTTGAGAATCAATATGAAGAACAGTGACAATAAAGATTCATGTAATTAACATCTGTGATCATTTAGAACACATTTTTTATGTAAACACATTGACCAAGAGCATGCTGGGTATATTATTACATGAAACACGTACAGGAAAAATCTGTGTACACCAGTCCTAGTAAAGGACTAAGTTTAATGCACAATTAAATTTAGGAAAGGCCATGGTTTCCATTTAAAGTGAATGTAAAACACAACATGTGTCAAGTGATCTTGTGTTTTTAGCTTTTCTTCTCCCTGCAAACCGAATTTGCAATTTTACAACTGTTAATGATATTCATATTTATCTCAGCGACTGTGACCTGCATCCCCAGGAAGGTATGTGGAATAGATTACAGCAGAAAAAGTATAAACCTCAGTAATTATCAACAGCGTCATGAAGAGGAGAACGACTCTTGGCAAAAAAGCAGTGAACATAAACACAGAAAGGCCACAGAAATGGCAAAGAAATCTGCCTTTCAACTATTTATGACCCCACTGACAAAAGTGTTGGGCTTAAAACCTAAAGAAAGCATTTCAGTGAGGAAAGTAATTCAGGGTGAAAATATGCAGCGTGTTCATAAAACCACTGTGGCAGCTGCTCTTTAACTATCAATCATCTTCAATCAAATCACTGTAAGCAAATGACGATATGTTTCGATTGAAACAGAGAGAAAGAGCTTCAGATATTATTTCAAAGAGAAGATAAACAAGCTAATGGGGAACTTATATGGCATAATTGTTTTGGCCCAGATTTTGCCCACACACCACATGGAATGATGGCACATGGGTGGGCTGCTCCTGTTTTCCAGATCTGGGTCACATGTAAACGATGGCAAAACCGCATATCAACCAAAGGTGCCAAAGGTGACCTGAATTTGTTTTCGGATATTTGGGCCACATTTTCTAATTTCCACTTTAGGCTCACATCTTTTTTGTCCGGGTCACAAAAAGACCAGAGGGGGTGCATCAATACCGGAAGTGGCCCACATCAACATGCTGTCTGGGAGTAGTTTAGTTTAAGTGACATTGTTTTGTCGCTGTTTAAAAAGCGAGAGAGTCTGAAATTATAATTTTTTTCATTAATGGCTGCCATGAGGGGCATTTTCAACTTTCTGTGATCAGTTATTCATCACAGCCTGTGATCCATGTCATCGTATCAGGCCTTCATATGACAAGTCCAACCAATATAGATAAGTGGTGAGTAATGGGAAGCAGGGGGTGTGAGGTTTGGGCACATGGAACATTGAGGAAAAGTCAAACCAGTCACGATAACCCTTTGTTCAGTCTGACGTGGCTGGTTTGCCCAACCCACTGACTTTGGACTGAAATGGTGAGAGACATCTAAAGGTGCTGGGTGGGCGTGCAAGCCTGACTTACTGGTGCTTGACAGGCTCCATTAAGTGGCTCCAAACCCATAAATGTCGGCATCTCTGATTCAAACCAGTCTGATGTTGTGTTCATAGATGCTTCTGGAAAAACAACAAAGCACGTCAGAGTTTTCTAGGTCGGATTAGGAATGGGGGAAATCACAATCTTCTTCCTGAGCCAGAGCCAGAGAAACAGCAAAAGAATAATGGCACAAAACATTAGGATGCAGAAGAGTGCATTGCAACTGCAGAGTTTGTTAGACCTAGTTGTGTCATCGATTCCACTGATTTCCCTGTTGGTCTCCTGGGTGGTCCTTTTTGTGGTCATGTTTTCATCTGCGTTCATTTGTGTCTTGGTTTGTCTGTTTGTTAGTTAGGAGCATTACACAAAAAACAAAGAACTGATTACCACGAACTTGGTGGAAGGATGTGGTATCTGTCAACAATTATTTTTCTCTTTCTTTAACATTGCACTGTTGTAACATATCCCTTGATTTCTCAGTTTCTAAATGAGTGTGTTCAATTTAGTGCAAATTCAAAAGGAAAATCTGTATCTGGTCAATTTAAATGGGGTTTCATAAGAGGATTGCTGGGCCTTGGTACAGGTATGCACTTTGCAATTCTGCAGGTTGTTCCACAATGCATAGCCCAAAATTACCATTGTTCAACTCTATATTTGTCAGTGATGAAGCACATTTAATAAGATTTCCCTTGATTTCTCATAGAATAATTTAGGGATGTTTAAGGGACCGATGGTTATGAACGTTCGCAATTTGGTGCAGATTCAAATCTAGTGATATTAAACGTTGTTTCATAAGCGTATTGCTGGGCCTTGGCTGAGGTGCACTTTACTGAATGCCATTCTATAGTCTTGTGGTAAGTTGACATACACAAGTGTTAACTCTTTAAAATGGCAACTTTCTTCATCCGATGTGAAAAAAGTAATGTTCAATCAGTCCATGCTGATTGTCAGGTAAACATTGAGTGAGTCCTCAAACCAAAAAGTGCTGATAAATAATACATATTAACCAGATCAGGGAAATGACCACTGCTGACTGCATTTTGCATCCATGACGTGTTCTTGCATTAGGCTTCTAATTGTCCTGTGTCCCCTGATTCTGGGCAGACTCATCCTAATCTAATAGAGCTGATATGGAAGCTCATTTCCTTTCCTTTCCTCCTTCTGTCTTCTATCAGACCGCCGCTGATTCGACCACCT
The DNA here is from genome assembly GCF_949316205.1 of Platichthys flesus. Classification (NCBI taxonomy): domain Eukaryota; kingdom Metazoa; phylum Chordata; class Actinopteri; order Pleuronectiformes; family Pleuronectidae; genus Platichthys; species Platichthys flesus. The sequence goes on along the minus strand of NC_084958.1, from coordinate 12,189,778 downwards.
CGTGGCTGAGACACACACACACAAGTTCAGTGCATGACCCACTGCATGCTCACGCTCCCCCATTGTCTCTTCTGGCATTAACCCTCCGCCCCACCATGCTGGAGAGACAGTGTTATCTAGGATGGCAGAATACCCAGGGCCTCTCCCTTCTCCTCCCCAGTCTATTTCTGTCCCTGCGTCTCTGTGCTTTCAGCAAAGTGCCTCTGACGTCTTTCTCTGCACTAAACAGATGAGAGCTGTCAGTGATGGGTATTCAGCTGAAGGTCCCATCCCAAACCAACAGAATTTAAATAATGCCTTCCCCAGATTATGTTTCCCACCTCAATCGCTTTTTTTGGGGGGAAAGAGGAGCGTCAATGGACAATGGATGTGTTGGTGATGAGGGCAAAAACTGTGCTGGCGCTCTTTGCTCTGATTGAGAGTCATTACAATGATGAGATGTTATTTTTATGTGCAAAAGCAATTAAGTAACGAGACATGAACGATCACTGGGAGTGAGCATGGGGGGGGGGGGGGGGGAGATGGGGGTGTCGGAGTGCCAAGAGGACAAAGGGGATAAGGAGCGGAGGGAGCAGAGATGAGAAGAGGGGGATTATTTACAAATATTCATCCCTGAAATCGCTGAGTCACTAGAAGGGTATAAAGCTGCAGACCAGCTCTCTTCCCCCTCGTCTGTCTCTTTCTCGCCCACAAGCCCCACACCAAGTCACACAGCTTGTCTCCACCCCTGCCACCGTCACAGCGAAACACACTCTCACACACACAGAGGATGACGGCTGTAGGGAGAGAGGATGAGGCATATTGTGACTACTGTGTTTTCATCACATGGACGATCACAGAAATAATCATAAAATCATTAAAAACTACAACAGATTGGAGACTTTTAGCTCAGATGACTGATATGTAAATATAACTAAACATCGTTATTTTGCATTATGTGGAGAACACTGGCATTCGCTTTGATGGACATATCTTTCCCATATGTTTGTTGCTGTGGTTATAAAACCTCTGACTCACTATAAAATTGGAGCCACATGCTCCACTTACAGCCTCCCAGGCCTCCCGAGCAGAAATTAGTGTGTAGAAATTGGTGATTTTAGACTGCTCAGTGGGCAGAGAGCATTGGTTTGATTGGTCGGGATGGATTTGTATTTATAGTCATACTTATCAGCAGTGATTATAAAACAACAGCAGCAAGTTGGGAAAAAAAGATGGCAGAAGGTGCGCTGAGGTTCAAATGACAACAAACTAAAACATATATTCTGAGTCTTTTCGTAAAGCATCTAAGATAAAAGAGTAGTTATTATACAAGATCAGAGAGATGTTGAAAATTCTGCTGCATTAAAATATTACTTTCAAATCTATATTTACAAGACGGAAATATGTGATCTATGAGTGTGTGCAACTGGTTGCAGGTTGAATTTCAAGGGGACTGAGTGTCATTTTAGTTTCATAGTTAATTTCCGTGAAAGATCAGAAAACTTCTTTCACTTCTAATTTAAACTAATTTATTAGAATAATAAAGTATATAGTACTATGAAGTAATAGTTAACTGTAATTACTTTGTAATTAAACATAATAGATTTTGCATTACATTTGAAATATTTTGCCACCGATATGAATGGATATCACTATTTGCGGTGGAATTTTGCTAAAATATTTGTTCCTTTGCTGTTTGCTGAACACTTAACTGCACCCCCTGCTCTTTGTGTGATGGTGACAGGAAGAAAAGGAGAGGAGAGGAGAGGAGAGGAGAGGAGAGGAGAGGAGAGGAGAGGAGAGGAGAGGAGAGGAGAGGAGAGGAGAGGAGTCTGATGTGATCCAGTATGACTCAGGGCTATGAAGTCAGAGTGGGTTTATGCAGAAATTGAAGGATTAAAGAGCAAGGCACAGAAAGCTCGGGCAGACAGATAGAGTCCACTAAGAGTCCAGCAGCCTGATGGTGAGTAACACAGTACTGTTACTCATCAAAATGCACTGTATCAACCTCAGATGTGATCGCACCTCTGGAGGATATTCAGTGTAGTCAGCGCTGTTTATCCCTCAAGTACAAGCTCAAATGGTTTCTTGGGAACATGTTGGTTTCCTGTGAGGGGGCTGCCTCGGGGTCAACGAGGCTGTTCCATAAAAAGAGACACATCACATCTCCCCAAGGGCTTCTCCTGTTAAAGTGTCCTTGAGCAAGATGCTGAACCACTGCCGTTTACTTCAGTCACTGGAGACAGAAACAATCAATGGGTGAATAGACCTGAAAAGCTCAGTTTCTTTAGAAAATGTAACATGGCCAGCTTACTCATTGGAATAGTTATACACTCCACAACACCAGAGAGGGAAAATATAAAATAAACAAAGATGTTCATTTATCCGTGGAGGTCATTGAGTTTTCAGGCTGACTGCACGTTTATGACGTCAACTTAAAAAAAGATGTAAAATTGTGAGTGTCAAAAAATGTAGTTAGTGCAAGTTTGTGGCTGATTGCACTCGACACAGGATACCAGACCAATGATCAACCTGATTCTGCTGATTTACTACTTATACATGTGTGTGAATGTGTGAAAACTATGAGGGATAAGGTTTACATCGAAAAAATTAAAATATGACCAAACACACTAAGAAATAAAAGTAAAGGGTTCAAAGCTATCTATCAGTTCTAACTCCTCACGAGCACTATGTCATGTATGGCCACAGTCCATGTGCAGCCATTTTTCTGTGCACTAAAATTGTACAGAATAAAACCACTGTTACAGTTCTTTCTCCAAGGTCCGGACTGGTTGATTGGGGTCAAGTACTTGAATGTCACCCACAAGACACACGCACACGCACTAACCACACACACACACACACACTCACACACACACACACACACACACACACACAGTGGTGTTAATTATAGTTGTGCATAAATGAAGGCAGATGTATTCCACCTCAGTCTTGGGGTCAATTAGCTGTGACAGCAGTAGTAAGGAAATAAGACTAAATTAATGACAGGATTTACTTATTATCCCACTAACTGGATACAATTACATGAAGACATTTAGTGTTATGATGCACGGAAGATGCTCTCAGCACCACGGTTAATCATATTAAGATAGACTAATGGCATGTACCAGATAGATAGAGAGAGAGAGAACAAGAAAGACAGACAGACAGACAGACAGACAGACAGACAGACAGACAGACAGACAGACAGACAGACAGACAGATAGATAGATAGATAGATAGATAGATAGATAGATAGATAGATAGATAGATAGATAGATAGATAGATAGATAGATAGATAGATAGATAGATAGAGAGATAGATAGAGAGATTCATAGATTCATAGATTCATAGGTACAGCAAGGACCCTACTCTTGGCTGAAATTCAAAGTTTGTACAGGATGTAAAACAACAGCCACTTCTGTTCCCGGCACGTTTAAGGACAGTAAATCTAGTCTAAACGTTAGCTGAGGATAAGATGAAGAGCAGATGAGAAAAACTCCTGTGGGAGACCCAACCTGACACCACAGCACTTCATCATCATGTTCACCGGGATGTTAAATTATACACATAGCATCCAGAGGTGATTCATTCTCTCACCAGAATGGGTGATTTTTGGACTTTGGGGGGACTGAATATTTTAAAATGGTTTCCTGGAAGCCAGAGGCAGGTGTGAACCACTGTGAATTCGTTCAATAGAAAAAATATATCCTCAGCGCTATGAGGAGGACATTTCTCATGTGATAGACTGATATGTACATCACATATATACTGTATCAAACATGTTCAAGAGTCTCGGCACTGAATTATATGTTTCATCTAAACACAAAAAGAAACACATGTGTTGTATGTATCTGCATCTGGGGACCTTATAATGTCTGGAAACTCTTTCTACTCTTAAATTACATTATATTGTGTAATAAACCATTCATGAAATGTTATTATCCTGTCTCAAAATTCTAAATAATACAACTAAAGATAGTGTATCGTCCTGTTTGGTCTTTTTTTTGTGAAATATATTCACACACACGCACACACACACACACACACACACACACATGAGAATCACTGGTTGATTCTCATCAAGAAGAAATGTACGATACGGGTATGTTACACAATCCATTCAAAGATCCCATAGTTCAAGTTGCATAGGGATGTGTTGCTAATAATAGAAGCATCTAATCAATGTGCATGCATGTACACACATACACACACTAACCTTGGTTTGACTTTTCGACTCTGCTATGCAAACTGTTTGCAATATATGACAAAAACCATCCCCTTCTCAGCAGGGTGGAGATGGTTCTTGTGCAGGAGCTTGTGAACGATCTGTGAGTCTATCCTGCAAAGTGACTGATATCTGGAAGAGGAGCAGGAGGGAAGGAGAGGAGAGGAGGAGACCTCTATTTTTGGAGACGGTATTCTCATGGTGTCCCAGGGGAGAGGGGCCGCTGTGGGCTCCCCCCTCCTTGGATGGCAGCGGCAGAGAAACCTGCAGGAGAGGAGCAGCAGAAGTTGCCAGTTACAGAGACGAGTAAAAATAAGAATTCATTATTTTTTGGGGCCTGGCAGTTGAAAAACAGGCATTATGTTCTGCGATAGCTTAAATTAACAGCTGGTTGCACGCTCACTCAATTATTTCACTCGACCTGAAAACTCAATGACCTCCACGGATTTACTGGACGCCCACTGGATACAGACGAACTGTAACAAAACAACGAAGCCGGCCCATTCCTCCAAACATCCAGGCCTTCTCTGTTGCTGTGACAACAACAAGGACAAGAGGACACGACCTTGGACACCGGACAGCTTTGTGTTGATACAATGCTGGCTCCCTCACGAAGGCTGTCAGTCTTACAGCAACTCTGACTCACACCTCGCACAAATTCCCTCCGTGGTGAACCAATCTGAAATCTCTGTGGTCAAACTGTTTGAATCCAGAATCATCAATTTATTATTAAAAGGTTGAACTGAGGCTATAACCGCACAAACCACCACAGCCGCTAATGAAAGACAGAAATTATGTATCTGTGGGTAAAGCTTTGTTATTAATGGGTCTGGTTGAGAACTCTGAAAATTACTTTGAATCCTCACTGATTGGATAAGGTCAAGTATAATGTTAACTTTGTGAAAAAGCTATTTGTTCTTGCAGAAATTCGTCCTCTATAAGCAGGCATTCATATGTACATCCTGATTAAGGCTGTAGACAAGATTTCTTAATAACAGACATCATGAAAACAAGTTTCCCCAACATTCCTTCCATCCCCATCAGTAAATTTGGACCCATCGTTAAATGTTTTCTAATGATTTGGGTTTATCTTATTCTATCATTTCTGTTTACTCATTCTGTTTAATACCCCAACATTACGCTGTAAAAGGTTACACTGCTTCAAGTGCGATTTGGTGATTGTATTATTTGTTTCATAAAAGGTTTTAATGATTCAAATGTTAAAAAAGACTAAATCGGCCTGTAAAATACTCACTGTATATGCATTTAGATAAAAACATAAACCATCAAATCGTGATAATACAACTGAAGGTTATGACCTTAGTGACCTCAAGAGGAAGATGTGAGCAAACTCTTAATTATCACGATGACGTTTATTGCTAAAAAAAACACAGGTCGTGATATTATTTCACAGGCTCCCCATGTACATATTGATTTTATATAATTTTTTATAAAAATCTAAAAAGGCCATGAATTTTTGTTATTCCTGTAGTGTTTGGACTATAATATCAAGAATTTTAAATGGGTATTTGTGTGTCAGCATTCAAAACTAAAGAGAGTTAGACATAAATGTAAACGATATGACACAAATGAAAGTCAAACAAATGTCGATAACAGGAATCCAGACACAGTCATGTAGGCATGTGTGCGATCACGACTGATTGCCCTGTGATTGGGTGGATGCTCTTTTTTGATTTTCCACATCGCAGCTGAGTCACACACGTACAGATTGTTTGGCAGAAGATAAAACAAAACGATTTCACCCTGAAAAAGCTGTGAGACAGGCCCCCAAGGGTACTGCATCATTCACTCTGCACACCGGCCAGTCCATCATCTGAAGTCTGCTAGAAGAGCCGGCGGGCACAGACTTTGTGTTTAGTACGACATCTTGTGGTAGAAATAAGCATTTCAGCTACATGCCATGAACTCAATCCCCCCCTCCTTGTTCAATGGCAGCAAACATTTCAAATTAAAGACACATCTGGAGCAGTTTCCTGTCAAATTGATCATGTATTCATGGTGTTTGCAGTGTTTGCTGTTAAAAAAGGAAGCAAATATCTAATTAGATGTGTCAAAATGTCCGATAACATGGTAACACAATGAGTTACCATGCATTGTGAAGGAAAGCATCATTTGGATCACAGAAAGTATTTGATCCCAAAATAAAATCAATGAACAAATCATGTGCGAAGAATTTTAAATGAATAAACAATTAGTCATAGCTATAGGCTAACACAAAACTTAAACTGATAGTTTTAAGTATGTAAGACAAATTATAAACAAACAATAAAAATACAGTGACAAAATAATGCTGTTATTTTTTGTTTTAGGTATGTGAGATAAACAAACAAACATTGACTATTAAATGTTCTTTATTTTAGCTTTCTAAGAAAGATACATGCATGTGAGATACAGTATTGTATAGATTTAAAATGTATTTGGTATAAAAAAAAGTGAAATTTAAATAAAAAAGTTATGGAAAATATTTGTACACTTCACAAAAGTGGGAATTTGCAGGCGGGTCACAGCGACTGGAGGAAAATGTGGAATTAATGTAGGTAGGATGATGGGAAATATGGTTTTGGGACTTTTGCTGCTTCATCAAATTCATAACATCCCAACATGTAACATGATACAAATTCAACAATGTACCTGGTTGCGAAATACAGAAAACTATAAAACGTTCTGGGAGTTTTCAGTCACGGAAGTAAACCTAAGGAAAGTGAGTAAACCTGGCCTCAGGTCCCAGAGTGCTTTGGGATCCGCGAGTGCATCCTGGTATTTGTAGTCCACGAACCAGAGTCGTTTCCGCGTTACTAGCCCCTGTTCGGTGGAATCTGCAAAGACAAACACATGTGAAATTAGAGATCAGGTAGGAAGAACACTTTATTCCCGCGGCTCCCTCTTGTTCATCTTGTCGACCATGTTATAGATACTGTTCTATTTGTCACGGTCAGTCCCTGTGTGTTCCGCTAAACCCGGTCGCTGCCACCAAGATGCAAAAAGCCGAGCTTTACATGGCGAAGCGTTTCCTTTTGTTCCGCCAGCGTATGTCCAGAAATGCAGGAGGCGAATTCTCGCGAATGTTTCTAATTTATGACAAACCGGGTCTGAAAGGGTTTTAACAACATGAGCTAATAGCTGCTTCTAATTATAGACACACCGCAGCTCAGCAAACCCGACAGTAATGGATACGTCGACAGTCATTCTAGCTAGCTCAGGTGAAGTTACATATTTATTAGCCTATATAGTTGTCCGTCTAAATATACTACTGTGCTAGCATTGAGCTAGCATTAGCACGGGCTTGTCGCAGTTAGGTTGTTTACATCCGGTGTTGCGTGTTGATTTGCATGTGTAGGAGCGAGCGGAGGAGCAGCTGGGAGACACAGCTCTGTTGTTGTTTGAAAAGACTGAATAACGTGTGATCTGTTGTGACCTGACAGGTTAGTGAGGCATGGCAGCGTTCGTCACATTCACTAACTGACTTGTCTTGTGTGTCACAGGGTGGTGTGAATATATGGAAACATGTCAAAGAAACGGGGCAGGTAGGTCCAGGATGAACTCACAGGGTTTCACAGTATACCTTCATTCCCACAGCAGGAAATACTCCCATATACTCTTTTTCAAATGATGCCCCACATTTACCTTGTTTTTCTGCATTCCTCCTAAGTTCTGTTGACTTGAAACTTTCCCCAAACTATTTGACCTATTTTATATTCTATACGTGCATATATTAAATCTCTTTTTTTCTCTATTCATTAATGTTTTATGATCAGTTCTTCGGAACTTACTCTGGCTTGTTAGGACAATCATTAAAATCAAAGTTATCCGGGTTTGAGTTGGGTTTGTCAGGAAATCATAAAGACTTGTCATCAAATCATAAATCTGTAAAGTAACTGCAAGGTTTAAGGCAGTGGCTAATTATAGACACTACAGATACTTTCAATGAGTTAAATTAGCTCCGATAAATCTTCACAATAATTGTTTACTACCCAACACTTTGCACCTTAATCGCAGAATCTCTGTGAAGTCACCCTGCCAAGTTTATATTGTGTAATCTGTATATGTAAAATAGTTTTAATGAGACATTTCACACAGAAAATATATATAGTCATGTTTTATATGATTGCTTGTAATAGTTTAACTATATATATGTGTGTCTGTGTTAATGTGTGACAGGCTCACACTATTCTTTGTGTACATGTGACAGTTTTGTAGAATAGAATTTTCACTATCAGGGGCGACAGTATCCATATGGCATCCCAGATGTTTGGTAAAAGGTGATGTACCTGTTCATATGTTATCTTAGAGATCGCCTTAGTCAAAACAAATACCCCAAAACTAGAATCGCTCCAAAAATGACCCTAAAAAATACATCGTACTCGATCTGCAACTAATTTATCAACGCTTCCATTGGTCTTATTCCCTCCGTGTTCCCAGGAAGCGCAGCAGTGGCGAGCTCAGTGACAGCGCGACGTCGACCCCGACCCTGAGCGCAGACCCTGATAACCTGCTTGGCCACAGAATCCAGCACAACTGGAGGGAAAAGGGTAACATGACCAAGTGGAAAGGCACCGTGCTGGAGCGTCTCACTGTCAACAGCTCCCTCTACATGGTTAAATATGACGGCTTTGACTGTGTCTATGGCATCGAGCTGTTCAAAGACAACCGGGTTTCTAATCTGCAAATGCTGACAGAGAAAATCGGTGAGTTTAATGGCATCTCCCTCTTCATGGACATGTTATGGCTTTGCTTGGGGTTAATTTAATACAAATTAAGTGCTAGTTGTTTATGTAACTCTTCTGTAGATCCTTTCTGCAGTGTTTAGATTGAAATTAAACTGCACATCTTGTTTTAAAAGATTTTCTGTTAAAGATTTAGTTTGTCTCTGCATCAGGTCTAGTGTGGTGACTATTCCTGTTCCTAACACTGACTGACACATGACACATACCCGTGTTTTTTAGTCTGCCACTGACGGTTTGTCTCAAACGTTAAAACTTTAAGTTGAGGCTAAATCAAATCCTGAACAAATCATTTTATAATTATACATTTCTTATATCCATGAGCTATTGTAAAGCTGATATAAAGCCCAACTGATTGCTTTTGCGGATATTGTTCCTAATTTACCGTATCGTCGGGTTTCCATAAAGTTTTCCAGTTAAAATGCTCATTAGTTTCTTGTCTTTCTTGCAGTGAATAATAAGATCAAGGTCCCTCCGGGGGCGGAGGAGCTGGTGGGCCGAGCTGTGGAGCATCTGTTCGAGAAGGAGGATGGCGAGAAGAACGAGTGGCGAGGCATGGTACTGTCCAGAGCCCCCATCATGACCCACTGGTATTACATCACCTACGAGAAGGACCCAGTGCTGTACATGTACCAGCTATGGGACGACTACAAGGACGGAGATCTACGTGTCCTGCCGGAATCAGGTACCAAAATGAGTACTCCTAGAAAGGTGGGAGTTGGGGAATAGGATAAATTTACATAGTTATGCCGTCTTATTAAAATCCAAAGTCTTTGCCCTTTTTTAGTTTACATTTTATGCAAAGTTACCTATTAGGTCAAGGGGAAGAGGGTTCATTCTTATTATGAGGTGACAATACTATCCAGTAGGAGTTGCAGGAGACCAGGCTAAAAAATAACCGACGCCAAGTTTGTAAGGTGTTATGGTTCTCCTTCAAACTGAATATAAATGAATTCTTAACCTAGCAGATTTTTACATATGTTTAAACTCTGTCTGCTTTAAAATGAAATCACCTCTTTCACATTTTTCCCTTTTTGTCTATCCATCTCTCCGCCAGAGAACAAACACCTGCTGCCAGCAGACAGGAAGCCAGGTGAGGAGCCAGAGAGCCTTGTGGGTAAACAGGTGGAGTATGTCACAGATAACGGTCTGAAGAGGACAGGATTGGTCATCTACCAGGTCCCAGCGAAACCCACGGTATATTACATTAAATATGACGATGACGTTCACGTCCATGTCTACGATCTAGTCAAGACCACCTAGAACTGACTGTGCGGGTTTCATCTTCAGCTGATGGCTCATCTATGTCCCGACCAGTCGTTACCTGTTAAAGTGTTACAGATTCCAGTCCCCCTGCAGTGGGAGACACTGTGCCGAAGATCAAAATCCCCCTTTCATTTTTTATTATTTTAAGTTTTTTTGGCCTCCAGAGACAAACACTTACATTGCGAGACATCTTGGTTTTGGAGTCTCCGTTTTTAAGATGACCTTGGTTTATGACTCAAAGGTCGGCTTTGGTGTAAATAAAACAGATCTGAGAACGGTTGTATAGCCCAACAGATGACCTGAAGCTTGACGTTAGATTTGGTTCAAACACACTTGTATAGTGCAACTTTCAAACTCCAAATTCAAACTTTTTCTAAGATACACATCGAACCGAAGGAATTTAGCTTTGTTACCTATACACCTGGGTTTTATTCATATTTGATCTCACTTTTATATGCCTGTGCTATTTATTTCGTCTGGAATATTTGGCTGTGCCGCCGGTAACATTTGAGCAAATCTCCTCTGGTGTGTTTTATGTGCGTCACTGGTCAGACGTAATAATCATTCATCCAGTTTGCTAATTTTACCATCATCAGATTTCAGCTGAAGTCTATAGTCACTGATCAGACTCTCTCACATCATGGTTAAAAAAAACACACAGAATCATCTAAAATGTCATGTATCATATTTCTGTTTTTACATTATAATAATATATGAGACTTGCTGATGTTGATGTAAAGTTGTTTCCGTGGTGTTTGTGCTACACACTATTTATGTAGTTCAAATTGGCCACCAACATTGTTTAGTATTTTGGACTGAAGTCTTTATTATTTGCCAAAAATGAAAACAATGTGAAATGATATTATTCAGGCCTCAAAATATTGTTATTTGTGTCCCTTAATATGTTTTGTTGTGTAAATATAATCTTGAGACATTTTTATGAACGTTAAACAAAGCTGCTCGAAAGTGATTTTTGTCGTCCAGTTATTTGACAATGGCCCTTGCAGTGGATACTTTGTCCTATGATGATTCGTGATGGTAAGAAGCACAATACATAATTTAATCACTCAATTAAAAACTTTTTATAAGATTAGGAACATGAGCAACTCATATCTTTTTTGTTAATAAGAAGCACTTAAAGAGGTCTGTGAAATTAATAGAAGTTGGGATTTCAATCTATTAGTTGACGTCTGTTTACATAATTAACAGTATGCTACATTTTAAGATATAATACACAATCCAAGGTTCTGATCTCAGGACCTCCTTTTCGTGTGTCTGAGACTAAACATTGCTGATAGAGTGCCACAGTTTAACTTTTGGCAATGTGAATATTTTCCTTTATTTATTGCAGGTTTATCAACACATGAAACTGGTTACTGTGAAACAACACCATATTTGATTACCACAGCTAACAGCTCATTCAGCCTCTCTGCATAAATAAAACATGACAAACGTGTACCAGTAAAATGTAAACCTAATTGCAAGAGGTGAGCAGACGCACTGTCAAGTTGTGTTGACACATGTCAGGTTCCAACATGTAGTGCTGCTTGAAGTTTAAACCTATAAAACAAGAAACGCTCAACGTGACTCAGACTAGAGGAAAGTCTCTACAGCATAGGGCTCATTGAAACGTCCAAAAACGATTCCAACATAAAAATATTCACATCAGTCTGTATTGATAATTATCATAATAAATGTCACTTTATTAACTGATAGATTTTTGCTCCTGAGTGAAGGATGTGATTTTAAACTCTCCTCCATTATCAGAGAATGTCAAACACTTCAACAAAACATTTAGAAAATCCTATAGATCAGTGACATGTTTTACCTCCTCACTTTTCTCACTGCATAAGCATTACATCAATGTATTTTGAACGTTTTTTATATTGCTCTTAATGAATATTACATTGCTATAGTTATTGATATTACATAAGCTTTCACTTTGGTGTTTACAACATAAAATCAAGCTAATTTTTAATTTCTAGTTACTTTGTTTATATTAAATCCCATGAGATGAATACAAAGTAAGGGCAGTTGCACCATTTTTTAAATCCAAATCTGACATGAAGGCAGGCAGTTATATCAAAATGATTAATCATCCTTATCTTCACTGAAAGTGAAGAAAAATCAATCACGTCAATCACGTCTCCATCTCCTGTTGACTTCCACTTTAATGCTGAAAATGAATTATAACTCCTAAAGATAAAGGTTCCCTCTAGTTCAGTTGCTTCACAATTTCTTTGCCAGTTTTAATCAAACAGCTGATTAGCTTCTGTATTTTAAGGCCAATGAATCAGAAGAGTAGAAACTATTAACACAGTAGCTAATTAAGGATCGCTGTCATCTGAATAAGTTCATCTTACAGCAGCAGGTTCTCGATATAAACTCAATTTCATCATAATCCTCACTATAAGTTGTGCCTCATAAAGAGAGTTATCAAAACTCTTCACACACTGACTGTGCAGCAGCAGCTTTTTGTCCTACAGTCACTGGTGCATCTTAAGATGATTATAGGATCATATACTTACTCATGACTGCCTTTCGTTAATCTCTACAATAAATGTTGATGGTTTGTTGCATGTTTGTAAATGACTCGGCAACAACAAAATGAAATCAGACTTGACCCTGCTCAGACATTTGCAATTATTTTTATGCCAATAACGATCTGCCGTGAGGTGGAGCTTCGGTCTGAGCTCAATCTGTGTCTGTTCGTCAAATGTCAGCCTCGCTTTGGTGGAGAGCAGAAATCTCCTCTCATGATTGCCCCCCCTCCTGGCCACACATGCAGCCACATGCTGACTGCCCGCCCCCTGAGTCCCTCCGAGGGGGCAGGGTGCTGCTGGTGACCGGTGCCAGTACAGACGTCGGGGAACAGTTGGCATACCATCACGCCAGGCTGGGCGCCCAGATAGTAACGACAACGAGGAGGAAGGACATGCACTACACAAGGTCTGCGCTCTTGAGAAATGTGTCATGTGATGCAGTTTGTCACCTGTTGTGCATTTCTCGCACTATCTTCTACCATTGTCTTTCTTTGTGAAACCATCTGCCTGGACTCCTGGCAACAGATCGAATCATCCGGACATAACAATTATAAACTGGAGTTTATGAGCAGAATGTGAGTCTGGTCACAATGAGGCACCATATGGGCCTGTGATGTGTGATTCTGTCCCCTGCCAGTGAGGGGTGGTCACAGGTGCCTGGGGTGAGCATGTCTTCATCCCTGAAAGTGATCAGACTCTCGCCCTTCTTTGTATTTACCCAGAAATATACAGTCAAATGTAAAAATGATGATACCAGCTCTACAAGCTGAAAGAATCATAAAACAATCATTATCACTGCTTCCAGCCTCAGTAGCTTTTTTAATTTACATTAGAGAAGGAGATTGATCTGTGATTTGAATGTCCTGTATGAGCCAAAACCAGCAGTTAATCAACCAATGGTGTTTTATGATCATTATGAGGATGCAAGAGGGAAACGTCTTGATGCACAATACAATTGAAACACCTCTATGAGATCGTATTCTTAGAATCCTCACCATCTATTTTTTTCCTGGGACCTTCCTCCAAAACCTTGTAACTTTGTCTGGATTCTTATTGGCCAATGAACAAATGCACTTTACTATTTTGTGTTGCTTAGCAACCCAAGCCAGTCCCTGTTTATATATACAATGCATTCGTAATTAAAACGTTTGCAGAGACCTTCCTCCATGAACTCATGGCCGTACCATAGAGTCTATATAAAAAAGGGGCAGCACACATTGTTAGTGATAATCTCAACAGGAGCTGGAGACAGGATTGATTTTTTTTCTTAACTTTCAGTAAAGATAAAAATGATTCATCATTTTGATGGAACCTCAGGCCTTCATGTCAGCTTAGGATTTTAAAAATGGGGAAACTGCCCTTACTTTGTATCCCTCTCATGGGATTTAATATAATCAAAGTAACTAGAAATGAGAAATTAGCTCAATTTTAGGTTCTAAACACCATATTTGCCAAACATTCATATTTGGGGAGGCATAGTCAGTTATGTCATACAGCTATCCAGGTTATAAGAGAATAAATAGTATGTTGTATGTTTTCATATTGTTTTTAATGAATTTCAATAGGTTTATCTACGCTCTCCTCCTCTCCACTGTATGTTTAAGGCCGGTGGAACTTGGCATATTCTACAGTCTCTTAGTGTGTTGGTGTTATTTGTCTGTGTCTGTTACTGTAATTTTCCTTCTCTTCTGTCAGTTAATTTTCTCTTAACCACATGACCACGGTGTCAGAGAGCAGGATCAGACTTGTGTCTTCACCGATGTGTGAACACACCTCTGGGTCTTTGTGGTGACTGTATATCATTTGCTCTGATTTTTGTATCTGTTTACTAACCTGATTAAACGATTAATTTATGAATCAAAGCTCAAAATACAGCCCGGATCTGCATCCATCTTAAAATGAAGACTAAATATTGGCACTAAAATGTAGCACAGTCTAAGAAAAAACACTTACTCACAAGGATAGATGCTTGTTCCTTGTTTTTTCTGAACCATAGGGACCTAACACTACTTCTAAGTTCACACTGCGTGGTCTTCTTTCACACCATGCAGCGCAGCAGTGTCACATGTAGAAATTCAGGTCAGACTCACACTTGGATCCTGACACTGGACTCTCATAGTTTTTTTTTTATACCGTCGTTATCTTGTGTGTATTACCACCATGTTGACCTCTCCTGCATAACTAGGGTTAGTCCGAGCCGTCACATACTGAACATAGAGAAGTGCTAACAACTTGAGATGTATACCCCTCGTACTGATGGAGGACACATAGGAACTGATTTTGGGAAATTTCCTACCTACAGAATAAAAAGATCTTAGGACATTAAATGTCAAATTCAGTCATCTTATATGATTACTTTACTCATTTGATAATGTTTTTCGTCTGTGTCTGATTCATTTATATTTTCATTCTACAATGTATTGTGAACTTTTTGGATTTGAAAAGCTGAACCAGATCCAGGGATTGCAAGTCAGCCTTGGCTAGAGATCCGACACACGTCACATGTTTATCAAGTTCCTCCGACCTGTTACAACAATGTCCCTGTCGAATAAACAAATAGGTTGAAGTAGTAAAGCATCTAGTTTTCTGTCAGCGGGTCATCTCATTAGGGAAGGCTCATATGTTATAGAAGAGCAGAGTGGAGTGAAGAGAGGGCTTTGTTTTCTTTGTTATCTTCTCTGCATCCAGTGTGTGTTGAATGAGAGGATTTCAGGTCTAACCGTCATGTTGGTACTGATGTGAGAAAATGCAGAAACAGAGATTTGAATTGAGAGGTTTTTATTTCACATATACGAAAGGCGAGTTGCAGCACAGATTAATGGATGAACATTTACACATGAGCTGAAAACAGTAATACCAGTTTATTTGAGTCTATTCAGGACAAAATGTGCTCCTGTGTGTCATTATTACAGAATTTCCCCAGGGTTATGGAGCAGCTTTCAATGAATATCACCAGGTTAAATTATGCTTTTGATTGCAATTTTGAGTGTAATTAACATATTTGAATACACACGTTACACATCAGGGCTGGATCAGAACAGCGTGAGTTTTAAAGGGCAGATTTCACATTTTTCAGAATAAAGCCAGCAGTGAGCCAGGAAACAGATTCTGAACCTAAGATGCGTGCAGGCTGACGTGGACTGAAGAGCCTTGCTTGTGCTGAGAGGCAGACTGGGACTTGTTGTTCTATCATCAGCGTCACAACAAAATCACTAGTCTTCCACTCAGCACCACCAACACTTTCCCTCCTCGTCCCCTCCTTTCACTGTCCACGTCAACTGCTTCAATCTGTAATAAGAAAGAAAAAGGGACAAGCTTTTTACACCACCGGGCCTCGAAGTACTTACGCCTCAACATTCCCTCCACTCTACTGCTGTTAAAGAAAATATATAATATAATATATTGATTATATCACCAGTATTAGGAGGGAGGGAGCATGCAGAGCGTTAGACCACCGGCGAGTGGTGTGTTGATAGCTTGTGAACTTTAGATATTGGAGATGGGAGACACTTCCTGTCTCTGTGCTACCCCTCAACCTATTTCTCTCTGAAGCCTGTTGACATTCCATCCTCCCTTTGTTGTTGTAATGCTAACCTTTCATCTCCTCTCAAAAAGGGGGACAGGAGGAGGAGGAGGTGAGGAACACACATATACAGAGAACGAGAGCAAGAGAAAAACAGAGATAGAGGGGGTCACAGCAAAACACGTAGAAAATATCAAAATGTAATTAACGGAAACTCCAAAAGGTGAAAACTAAAAGGACAGAAGTGTGAGCGCATAACATCCACAGCAGTGTTTTTTGTGTGTGTGTGTGGTTTTCTACACAATAAGTCACAACTGGACTGAGAGGGAGGGAGGAGAGAGAGGAGACAGACAGATTGTCCCGCATCTCTAGTATTTTTCTGAGCTGGTAGCTATGCAACAAGACTGGGAGTCAGTGGAAGAGGGGGATGGGAAGCTGGGGACAGTTTAGTGAGAGGAAGGAACCGAGGAAGGTAGGAAGCGAGGGAGGATGGATAGAAAGGGAGGAGGAGGAGGAGCAGGAGGGGGTCCTTGAGTGCAAACTGGAGAAAAGAGGAGTGCTGAGCAGGGCAACAAGAGTACACCCGTACAGCAGATGGCCAATAAAGTAATTTCAATTTGGTATTAATTAAAGACAAATAATCACTTCATTTGCTTTGGCTCTTGACATTCAAGCATATGCCACTGGTAAAATCTCCAGTTGAGCTTCCTGCATTGAACTGGTTGTGTTAATAATCAGCAGACACGTCAGCGTGATTTAAAAAAAAGCTAATAAGCGTGTTTGATCGCAGCTTTGAATGAAAGTAGCAGACCTCGACGTGCAGGGAGCTGTCCAGCGCGTCGGTGCTGAATGACGCCCTACTTTTTTCCTCCGCGTCCATCTCCTCCTCAGAATCTCGACTCCGGCCCGCGCAGAAAAAGAAAAAGAAAAAAACCAGGCCACCTGTTGCTGCACCGAAGTTTTCTCTCTGGAGGTTCTAAAGCCAGGTTGACCGCTGGTGTGCGACGTGCATCCTGTTTCGCGGGTGCTGGTGCTGATCTGGAGTCAAATCTCAGTCACATTATCTGTCAAATCACAGCAACATGTCATGATAAACATTCACCCCCCCCTCCCCTCCTCCCTCATCCAGCAGCACCACCACCCGCAGGCGAGGCAGGAAGAGGAGGAAGCGGCTGGTATTTCATTTCCATTTCTATTTCCTCCTCTTCCATCCATTTTCTTCAGCATATTTGTCATCTCTCATGGAAAAAAAGAAGCACTGCAAACACATTGACTTCCCTCAGAAATAACCAGCCCTGCATCCTCTCCACAAACCCTCCGGCACGAGAGAGGCACTCACCGTTCATCGTCGTGGGGAACAACAGGTGCTGTGTGGGCTTTGCTTTCAGGGAATCGGGGAGCCTGTGCGCCCTCCCATCATCCACAGCTCCGCGTAATGATGGTGGTCGTATGGAGATGTTACTGGGTAGGCTGGCGTGGAGGGGGGACGGGAGCGCTGCGTTTATATACGTCCACTGCCCGGAGAGAACAAGGCGGGGGCGGGTCGCTGCTGAGTGACGACTGAGAGAGGAGGCCAATTGACGAGCTTTCTCTTTTTTCTTTTTCCATTTTTTTTCCCTTTTCCTTTTTTTCCTCCAGACCTTGTTAAGGGTGCGGCCCCAAAGCAGCAGCCAAATTACATTATATGAAGGTTATAAGGGCGCGTATGAATAAAACATATGGAGACCTAGGGTGTACATGGATGGAATATACCCCTCTGGGTTCTATTTTAAGAAAACAGCTTGTCACCAATACCGGCTCATGATTGCTGAGAGTAGTCTGAAATTATGTCATGATTAAAATCTTCTGATGATTTATTTTTTGTCTCCCATACTGCATCCTACTCCTCGGTGGCGTTGTGAAGTGAGTGTTGATTTATAGATTGTGAGTGTCTTGGCTGTGGAGCCTCTAGATACACAAGAACATCCCTAATTAATGCCATTGAACTCCTTATTTTTCACAGATGGAGTCGATTACATAGGCTGTATATGGAAATAGAAGGAAATAGAAAATATGCATAATACTCAATTGAAATCACGCGTCCCATATGAGCAGATGTCATTGTATTAAAGCTGAACTGTGAGTATCAGATTAGGCTTCTAATTAACTGGCAATGGAAACAACCGGAGTGAAATGTTACACACCTGCAGGGCTGTGGGACTTGCACAACCACAACACAACAGATTGATGAGTTGCTGCAAAACACAACTTCTGATTTACCCTCCAGTGAGAATACATTCACACACTTTATATGCACATTATATAATCACAACGTGTGTTTGTATAGTTCAGTCAAGGATAAACCTAGTAGGCAGTAAATACAAGAAATTACCGTAAAACTTCAATTAATGCCTAAAAACTGCATCATAAAATAATGAATGAATAAGCTTTTTTCTCAGAGCTTAAGATCGTCTTTGTGTTGTAGTACTCATTAGAGCTCATACCTCCGCCCAGGCCCAACAGTCTCCTTGAATTCAACCAAGCTGCACCACATTTAACACACTTAGATATCGGTCCGTTAAATACGCCTCATCTCGCAATGTTCAAGAAAGTGTAAAGGCAATTCTGGATCCGCCCCCTGACCAGGATTCAGCACCAAAACGTGTGGTTTCATTCTTGACCCAATCTTGTTTCATCGTAATCCATACAGGAGCTTTTGATTAATGTTGCTATAACTAAACAAATAAATGAACAAATACAAGAGCATAACCTCCTGGGAAGAGGTTGTAAATTGCCTTATAGAGGTCTTCAAGGACCATATAATATGTATATATATCATATTGTAGCAGGATGGGCCTTTAATTAGTGCTGCAGTACCGGCCCATCACGGTTGGTTGCGCTGTCTATAAAGGTGAGTGGTTGTGCACTGGGAGCCCTCTTGCCTTGGAGCTCCAGACTGCCCCGCCTCCTGTTATCACCGCACCTGGCCGCCTCACCTGGTCGCCTTTTGTTAGCTGGGTCGTGCAGCTCGCCGTTGTTTGGTATGTAGTAGTTGTTTGCGTCTGTGTACCTTCTAAACTTTGCACAAGTCCTCAACACTGGCTTCCATCCCTCAGGCAGTTCCGGGTCTTCCTTCTCCCGTATCGGCCCCAATTGTAGGGCATGCAAGTGTTTTCCTCCTCTGCCGGTTGCAGCGGGGAGCGATCAGCTGATCGATCGAGTCGCACGTAATTGTGCTGCTCGATACAAGCGATCCCCTTCCTCCCCTTTGATGTTCATTCAACTCCTGACGGTATGTGGATAAGATGACGTTAACTCAAGTTACCACAGTTGTTGTTCAGCTTCTAGAACAAATGTATTTTTCTATGGCAGGGTTGACGTGTGTGTGGGCGGTTTCTGCCAGCACGTTTTTCCCCCCCCTCTTCACGCTGCTGTTGGCCGGCTGCTGTTTTGCCCACTGGCTTATATAGCCAACACATCCATCCTACTCTGCATCTCCTACTGTGCTGTACCTGCCACCGAGTATGGTGACTGCTGCCTCATCCTCAGTCTCATTTTAATCTATTCAGTTAACCGACTTCTAACTGATCTTATTGATGATATTATTTGTGTTTTGTGGTTTGCTTTGCATGTTTTTGGTTTAATTCGTTTTCAGTGTCATCTTTATCTATTCAGTTAACCGACTTTTAACTGATCTCATTGATGATATTATTTGTGGTTTACTTTGCATGTTTTTGGGTTTAATTCGTTTTCTTAGTTATTTTGGTTTGGCTTAATTGCTTTACATATTTATTATTTATATCAGTTTGGATAAATCTCCATTACTTTTGATTTAATTTCTCTGTTAGTTTTCTTTTGTTTGCATTTATTGAGTTTGTTTAAGTTGAACATATTTTATTGTGAAGTCATGTTTAAAGATTATATATATTAATTAAAAGGAATTGAAATTGTATGCTGGACCCAGTCTCAAGCTTTCATTAGTAATGAATTTGTGTGCTTTAACTTTAAGGTTAATCTAACTCTCCAGGTGAAATTCCTGGGGTGGCGTTACTGGCAACTTGTCACTAGTTCAACTAAAACTTCATCTTATTGAAGCCTTCAAAACGTCGAATGCCACATTTGGCGTTGCTGGCAGGAGCTTTACTTTTGGAAAGCAGAGACGTGTGGTCCAGTTCCTCTATATAATTTGTTTTGTTTATTTTAATAGTCCCCAGGGTACATATTTGATGTAGAGGTTTTGAATTGTGTTCAGAGGCAAAACAGCAGCTTGGCCTTTCGTGGTCCGCAGAGTCCCGGTGAGGATCCAGTGGTGGGGTTGTTGTGTTCTAGTCTGACTGTAGTGTTAGTTATGGATGTAGAACTGCAGGAGTTGAGGGAGCTGGTGGCGCAGTTAAAGGTGGACAATGAGAGGTTGCGGCAGGAGCAGGCTGTGGCCGTGCCTGGTCCTAGTTCGGAATCCTCCACTTCTTCTGTGCCACCTGTGGCCCCTGTTACTACTAGGAACCCCATAGCAGAGAGGCTGGTTTTTGTGCCAAGGGATAGAAAGTGTCCTATGTTCAGGGGAAAATCAGGGATGGGGTTGAATGAGTGGCTTGAGGAGGTTCAAGCCTGCATGCGGGCGCGTCACTTATCCACATCTGAGCAAGCCTTTTTCTTGTTTGATCATCTTGAGGGTGAGGCTCGAGAGGAGATCAAATATCGGTCTGTTGTGGAGAGGGAAGACTCAGCTAAAATCATCTCTGTATTACAGGAACTGTATGGGTGCTCAAAGTCTTATGTAGCCTTACAGGAGGCGTTCTTCTCCCGACGGCAACAAGAAGGGGAGACACTGCATGAGTTCTCCCTCGCGTTGTTGAGCTTGATGGCGTCGGCGAAAGGAAGTGCACCTGGTGGGATGACGAATGCAGACGTCTTGCTGCGCGACCAATTTGTCGAGCATGTTTTGGACGGTGCCTTGCGTCGCGAGCTGAAGCAGTTGGTCAGGAGGCAGGCTACTGCTACTTTACTTGATGTACGGGGTGAGGCGATCCGGTGGGAGCGGGAGGGTTTCCCTGGGGGCGGGAGGGGTCGGAGTCATTCCGTCCCGTCAGCTTTTGGTCTCCAGTACGGGGTACAGAGTGGCTCCCAGGGAGCAACCACTTCACCTCAGGGACAGGAAATGGTGGAGATGAGAGAGATGTTAAGGTTGCAGCAAGAACAGCTGAACCAACTTACCCAGAGCATCGCCACATTGCAGCCCTCTCATCTGCGCCGCCCTCCACCTCGTCGTGGCCCTGTTATATGCCGGCGCTGCCAACAGCCAGGTCACTACGCAAGCGATTGTAATGGCGTTCGGGTTTCTGCTCGCACACAGTCTTCTTTGCCTGGTCGTCAACCGTCTAACGGGCATTTTCATCAGGCCCAGGAGCCGGAAAACTAGCACCCGCCGAACTGCAGAGCCACAGTTCGGGGGGGGTAGCCACTGGCTCGGAGGAAGTTCTTGAGCTGATGTCGTCTTGCCCCCATGTTGCCGTGGACATGGGTGGAGCTCAGGTTCTTTGCTTGGTAGACACCGGTTCCATGGTGTCTACAGTTACAGAAAGCTTTTTCCTGCAACACTTCCAGCCTTGGGGGCATGAGAGGCTACAAGCTTGTAATTGGCTGAAGCTCAGAGCAGCCAATGGGTTAGACATCCCCTATGTTGGCTACCTGGAGTTAGATGTCGAGCTCTGTGGCACTTCGGTGCCGCGGTGTGGGGTTTTGGTGGTGAAAGATCCTCCGGGAGCGGTGTCTGCTCAGGTTCCGGGTATTCTGGGGATGAACATTATTCATCGATGTTATCAGGTGCTCTTTGGACAGCATGGTCTGGCTTTGTTCAATTCGCTCTCTGTATCAGATGCACCAGAGACAGTTACGCAGGCACTACAGAAGTGTCATCAGGCCAGCAGGCAAGCCCCTCACCACGCAGCAGGCCAGGTCAAGGTTCGGGGTGGGAAGGCATGCCGCATCCATGGTGGTACGATGACAATAGTTACAGCAACATGCTCCGAGCAGTACTCGGGTACTAGGGTGTTGTTTGAGCCTTCGGAGTCTGGCCTACCTGCTGGGCTGCTTGCTTCACCTGCTTTGGTTCGGGTAGTACGAGGCACTGCGTACATCCCGATCGTAAATGTTGGCTCCACTAGTGTTTTGCTGTACCCTCGCACTGTGGTGGGCACCTTGGATGAAGTCCGGGTTGTCAGCATGCCTGCAGGAGTCACCGAGACGCCAACAGAAGTCGCCACCGTGGCTTACCAGGCCACGTCTGAAGTCGTGCCAGATCGAATTGGGGCTCTGGACTTGTCAGCCTTACCAACTGAAGATCAGGGTAAGGTTCAGTCCCTTCTTAGGCAGTACAGCTCTGTCTTTTCCTCCCATGAGGGAGATCTGGGATGCACCAACCTGATCAGCCATGACATCCCGCTCTTAGACAAAGTGCCTGTCAGGCAACGCCATAGGCGCATCCCGCCGTCCGAGTACGAGGTGGTTAAGGAGCATATTAACCAACTGCTTGAAAATCAAATCATCAGAGAGAGTAGCAGTCCTTATGCTTCCCCAATTGTCC
Source organism: Platichthys flesus (assembly GCF_949316205.1). NCBI lineage: Eukaryota > Metazoa > Chordata > Actinopteri > Pleuronectiformes > Pleuronectidae > Platichthys > Platichthys flesus. The sequence continues at coordinate 12,166,934 of NC_084958.1, read as the reverse complement.
TTGTGAAAAAGAAAGACGGCAGTTTACGCATGTGCGTGGACTACCGCCAGCTTAACAACAAAACGCGGAAGGATGCTTTTCCCCTTCCACGCATCGAGGAATCTTTGGACGCCCTGACAGGTGCCCGCTGGTTCTCTACTCTTGACTTGGCCAGCGGGTACAACCAGGTCCCGGTCACAGAAGCAGACAGGCCCAAAACCGCCTTTTGCACCCCATTCGGCTTATTCGAATGGAACCGCATGCCCTTTGGGCTTTGCAACGCCCCCAGCACTTTCCAGAGGCTGATGCAGCGAATGTTCGGTGACCAACAATGTCAATCGTTGCTCCTGTATCTGGATGACATCATAGTCTTCTCTTCCACGGTGGAACAACACCTGGAGCGGCTGGAGATTGTACTGGGACGGTTGCAGGAACAAGGCCTGAAGGCTAAGCTAAGCAAATGCGCGTTCTTCCAGCCGGAGGTGCGGTACTTGGGCCATGTGGTCTCTGATCAGGGAGTCTCCACCGATCCCAGCAAGCAAGAGGTAGTTGCCAACTGGCAGCCTCCCACCACCATCGCTGACCTACGCTCATTCCTTGGTTTCGCCAGCTATTACCGCCGCTTTGTGGAGGGGTTTGCCAAGTTGGCGGCCCCTCTACACAAGTTGGTAGCAGAATTAGCTGGTAGGAAGTCTAGGGGTGTGGTGCGAATAGTGGCGGAGCATTGGTCGGATGAGTGCCATCGCAATTTTGAAGCGTTGAAGACCAAACTTACCACTGCACCTGTGCTCGCCTACGCCGACTTCTCCTTACCGTTCATCCTGGAGGTTGATGCGAGCTATGGTGGCCTTGGAGCTGTGCTCTCCCAGGAACAGAATGGGAAGGTCAGACCTATAGCTTATGCTAGCAGGGGGTTGAGGCCCACAGAGCGAAATATGTCGAACTACAGCTCCATGAAATTGGAGTTTTTAGCTCTCAAGTGGGCTATGTCAGAAAAATTCCGGGAGTACTTGCTTGGTTATAAATGCATTGTTTACACCGACAATAATCCCCTCAGTCACTTGTTTTCTGCCAAACTCTGTGCCACCGAACAGCGTTGGGCAGCACAATTGGCAGCTTTTGATTTTGAAATAAAGTACCGCTCTGGGAGGAGTAATAAAAATGCTGACGCTTTATCTCGGAAGCATCCACCTGGGCCAAATAACCTAGAGGAGATGTTTCCTGGTACCTCAGTTCCTGAGCCCTTGCGGCAGGTCCTGCAGCGTGAAACCACTCCCGCCAATCAAGCTGCTATTGCTGCGTTGCCCCATCATGCACCTTCTGACCTCCAGGCACTTCAACAAGCTGATCCTGTCCTTCAGGAGGTTTTAGCATTCTGGGGGCGGCGGCAGACTCCCAATTATCAGGAGCGGAAACACTTGTCTCCTCCTGCACGGACCATTATAGGTCAGTGGAACCGGCTGGTTGAGCAGGAGGGTGTTCTCTTCCGGCGCATCTTCCGTCCTGATGGCGCCGAAGCGGTGCTTCAGCTTCTGCTGCCTGCCACGTTAAAGCAAGAGGTGCTGTCTCAGGTTCATCAAGGGCATGGGCATCAGGGTGTGGAGAGGACATTGGAACTAGTGCGGCAAAGGTGCTACTGGCCAGGTATGTCCTCAGAGGTGGCACAGTGGTGCAGAGAGTGTGAGAGGTGTCAAGTTGCTAAGGACACACCCAGACCGCCTCCCAGTTTCATGGGGCATTTGTTGGCTTCGCGTCCCAATGAAATCTTGGCTATTGATTTTACCTTGCTGGAACCCAGCCACAACGGGTTGGAGAATGTCTTAGTCATGACAGACGTGTTCAGTAAATACACCTTGGCTGTTCCTACCCGAGATCAACGAGCCCCAGTTGTTGCTCAGACTTTGGTCTCTGAGTGGTTCTATAAGTTTGGCGTTCCTGCCCGTATCCATTCTGATCAGGGCCGCAACTTTGAAAGTTCCCTCATTCAACAGCTCTGTGTACTTTACGGTGTTGAAAAATCTCGCACCACTCCATACCATCCCGCCGGTAACGGCCAATGCGAACGCTTTAATCGCACCCTCCACAACTTATTGCGTGCCTTTCCTGCATCTCGGAAAAGAGATTGGCACTCTTGCCTGCCACAGGTGCTCTACTCGTATAACACCACTCCCCATCAGTCCACCGGCGAGTCTCCATTCTACCTGATGTTCGGTCAAGAACCCAGGCTGCCGGTTGATTTTCTCTTGGGTAGAGTCTCAGACCCTGTGGGTGGCGAGGTCCATGAGTGGATCCAAGAACATCAAAACCGGCTCCAGCTTGCTTTTGACGGGGCCCGGGAAAGGTTGAAGGTGGCGGCAGAGCGCAGGAGGAGGAATCATGATAATCAGGTTCGGGATGACCCACTAAAGGTGGGGCAGTTGGTGTGGCTGCGCGATCATAGTGCAAGGGGGCGCCACAAGATACAAGATCTGTGGGGCCCTGTGGTGTACCGAGTCGTAAAGGCACCCCGAGAAGGTGGTCCAGTGTACACCATCGCACCGATGGACGACCAGACCAAAGTTCGGCAGGTCCATCGAACACTGTTGAAAGCCGTTGCTGGAGCTGCCCCTCAGGGTAGTGCATTGCCCCATTGTCCACCCCCTCTTGACCGGCCTCGGTCAGAGGATGAGTTGCCGTTTGACGGAGACTTGTTTATGTTGGGGCCGGAGACCCCTGTTGCTGCCCCTGCTCGCACAGCCGTGGTGACTCAAACCAGCCCTCGGTTACTGCTCCCACCACCTGACTCTGCTGGGTTAGAGTCGTCAAGCGCTCCCTCTACTGCAGTGGCAGATCCACCCTCCGTTTCCCTGGCAGTTCCATCCACCAGTTATGCTGGTGAAAGTGAAGTACGCCGGTCAGCCAGGTCGACGGCTGGCCAGCACCTAAACCTCTATCACCTTCCGCGACCTGTAGGGAACTTGGCATTTGGGGCTGCAAATCCCCCTGGTCCAGTGTCAAATGCCGTTACTGCGCTCTTTAGGCCGTGGAGTTAGTTGGGTGATCCTCTGGATCAGTTGTTCCATCGTCGGGACGACGATGAAGTCGATGGGGGTAGAATGTAGCAGGATGGGCCTTTAATTAGTGCTGCAGTACCGGCCCATCACGGTTGGTTGCGCTGTCTATAAAGGTGAGTGGTTGTGCACTGGGAGCCCTCTTGCCTTGGAGCTCCAGACTGCCCCGCCTCCTGTTATCACCGCACCTGGCCGCCTCACCTGGTCGCCTTTTGTTAGCTGGGTCGTGCAGCTCGCCGTTGTTTGGTATGTAGTAGTTGTTTGCGTCTGTGTACCTTCTAAACTTTGCACAAGTCCTCAACACTGGCTTCCATCCCTCAGGCAGTTCCGGGTCTTCCTTCTCCCGTATCGGCCCCAATTGTAGGGCATGCAAGTGTTTTCCTCCTCTGCCGGTTGCAGCGGGGAGCGATCAGCTGATCGATCGAGTCGCACGTAATTGTGCTGCTCGATACAAGCGATCCCCTTCCTCCCCTTTGATGTTCATTCAACTCCTGACGGTATGTGGATAAGATGACGTTAACTCAAGTTACCACAGTTGTTGTTCAGCTTCTAGAACAAATGTATTTTTCTATGGCAGGGTTGACGTGTGTGTGGGCGGTTTCTGCCAGCACGTTTTTCCCCCCCCTCTTCACGCTGCTGTTGGCCGGCTGCTGTTTTGCCCACTGGCTTATATAGCCAACACATCCATCCTACTCTGCATCTCCTACTGTGCTGTACCTGCCACCGAGTATGGTGACTGCTGCCTCATCCTCAGTCTCATTTTAATCTATTCAGTTAACCGACTTCTAACTGATCTTATTGATGATATTATTTGTGTTTTGTGGTTTGCTTTGCATGTTTTTGGTTTAATTCGTTTTCAGTGTCATCTTTATCTATTCAGTTAACCGACTTTTAACTGATCTCATTGATGATATTATTTGTGGTTTACTTTGCATGTTTTTGGGTTTAATTCGTTTTCTTAGTTATTTTGGTTTGGCTTAATTGCTTTACATATTTATTATTTATATCAGTTTGGATAAATCTCCATTACTTTTGATTTAATTTCTCTGTTAGTTTTCTTTTGTTTGCATTTATTGAGTTTGTTTAAGTTGAACATATTTTATTGTGAAGTCATGTTTAAAGATTATATATATTAATTAAAAGGAATTGAAATTGTATGCTGGACCCAGTCTCAAGCTTTCATTAGTAATGAATTTGTGTGCTTTAACTTTAAGGTTAATCTAACTCTCCAGGTGAAATTCCTGGGGTGGCGTTACTGGCAACTTGTCACTAGTTCAACTAAAACTTCATCTTATTGAAGCCTTCAAAACGTCGAATGCCACAATATGTACGTATAGACTATTATATACATACCTACAAGAATAGGAAATAACTCAAAATGTTTCCGGATTTGTTGCAAAATGTAAAAAAATTGCACAAAGACATGAAGAATCCTGCTCCTCATTCAATGTGAGTCTGTTCACCAAGAATACAAAACCAAAATTGATTTGTGGTGACACTCAGAGAAAACTGTTTTTAAGGCACTAATATTAAATATTTAATATATATTTTTAAGGCACTATGGAGTTTTTTTACAAAATAAAACTGGAACCTGCTTATTTTGTAGTATCAGCCGACAGCAGACATTACAGCGGGGGTTCATTTAAGGAAAATTTCAATTTCATTTCCCTCCCAAGAAAAACAATAAATGGCTATGTGACCAAAATGTTCCCCGTTGCTTTCACCTGCGCGTGTTTAGCATGTTTTTACAAAAATCTTCATGAAATCTGCCTCCACCAAATCTTGATGTCGTTGTGCGATCCCTTTGTTTCCCCAGAGGGAGCTATTTGAATCAGAGCATCTTCTCTGACACCTGCCAGACGACTGCTCATTACAGTTTACAGGCTGTGGAAAAAAGCACGCCACTCATTTATCATTGCAAAGGTGCTTCAGGGGTGAGGGACTGTAGTGTCTATTTGTACATAGGGCACACGAGTGACCCTCTCTGTGCTCTGTTCCCTCTGACAAAATGACCAAACGGGAGTCTGGATGGCTGCAACCATTACTTATCACAAAGGCCGTGTTCCTTTGATACCCTCGTAGGCTGGTTATCAATGCAACTCAAGAGACGGGCTTAGCGAGGAACCTGGGGGAAGATCCTGCTCTCTGTGCTGTGAGGCTTCAGTTGTATAACGAACATCGCTCTCTCTCCCTCTTGATAGAAACATCAGGAGGTAGGATTATGCATATTAGCCATCCCCCTCTGTTCTCCCCTCTTCTTTCAGGGCTTAATGTTAACATCTGCCCACCGAGAGCCACAGATGAGCTGGGAGGCCGTGCTGAATGTCTTCCATTCAGGTGATTTATCTGATCACTATAATGGACCAAGCGTGTTATTTAGATGACATTATAATGGAGTCTGAAGGGGGAGAAAAGGCTCAGGCTCTCTGTGGTGTTTGGAGAAGCTGAGTCATGTCGGGTACCTGATCTTCATCACCAAAGAAAAAAAAACAGAATCACTCCAGGATAGAGACCTTCACTTTTTGAAATCAAGAAATTGAAATTGGTGTTCTTCATTATTTCTTCTTTTCTTTGTGAATTTCAGCTCTGGTCGGGGACAATTTGCTGTTTTTTGTCTGCAAATTTGTCAAAAACACTGGAGCATAATCACTGAAGATGCCTTTTTTTTCTTGGTGCATTTAGAGCCTCCAGCTGTTGTTTACACTGATAAAAATCTATTTGCTGTTTAAATGTGTAAGAGTGGGTTTGGATGGGCCACAGGGCACAAGCAGACGTGTGGGAGCTTTGGAAGGTGGTGAACATTTGTTATTTTTCATGCTCTGGGTCAAAACTATGCTTGCGTGGGATGGACTGGGAATATGATAAATATTTACAGACTTCCAGGGAACAAGGTGAAGCCACGGGTGTTTTGCGGCTTTTAGAAACTCTCCTTCTTACAAACGTGGTCCTAAACTCAGGATGAAGTGAAATCAAATAACCTTGTGGTGATGTTATCTGTCTGCTGGGATGTTTGACTTTCCTCATAACCTGTTACAAAGGCAGGCAACATTACTATTGCGATTTTCCTCTAGTGTGCTCTGAATCAGATTCTCACTTTTAAGGCGGATGATGTTGATTGTGCAAGTGGGGTGACAGCAGTGTTTGTTGAAACTGCTCATGGGAGAGCTCCCTCTGGTGTTCACCTTGTATTCTGCCGCCACAAAAAGCCAAACCATTCAGCAGAATATATAAACCCTGCGAGTTCGATGGAATAGAGTAGCTAGCACAGTCACAATTAGGTAAACATCTATTGGACGTTTTGATCTGATATGTAAGATTCCTCATCAAACACCAAATGAGGGATTATAAAGCTTCAAAGATGGAGAACTGAAGATCATGGTGGCCCTACACCTTTCTAAGAAACTTATTAACTTTCTTTAAGTACGCCACTGGTCTATACGTATCTTGCTCAGTATGACAACTATTCCGACATTGAAGATTTTTGTATTCCGTGAATACAAAAATCTTCAATGTGTGTTAATCTGCAGTTGAAAAATAGTCCTAAACAATGTCATGAAGTACTCGGGTAAGGATTTTCTCCAGTGTTGAATATATATATATATTAAATCCAATATATTATATGTTTGTGTGACGTTGATGAAGATTTACCTCTTCCTAGGAAATGACTGGACTTAGGGGTGAGTGCCACAGACAGAGTAAGGATGTGAAATATTGAGATGTCCTGATTTCAGCAGCAGCCTGATTTTATTGACATCCACTCTCTGGCAATGGGACAATAAAACAGCCACGACATAAGGTACAAGATATGGTCATTTAATTGTTGATTATCTCTCAGTACAGAAATATTTTTTCTTCTTAACATTCTTTCTGTAATTCAAGTTGGCAGCATCGTCTTGATGTTGAAGTGGTATTAAAGTAAATTTCCACAGAGTTTAGCAGTGAACCTGCTCTTCACCTTCCCTCAGATAACATTAGTAAACAAACATCCCACCTCTGTACAAGAACCTTTCACAACACAAATAAATAGCATTCATTTAAATGTGGCACGCTAGCTGAATCAAACATTCATACAGGGGAAGAACAAAAAAAAACAAATTGGAAATAATGCTATGGATTGACATTTTGTTTGATTAAAAAAAAAAAATAAGAGCATGACTGCTCAACACAGAAATGGTCTGAAGTGCCCCAATTGTGAATATTTTAGAGGACACATCACAGAACAGCAATACAGCTGCCTGGTCTGATTCGAAATGTTGTAACTGTGCACTTTAGTTACCATTTCAAACTCCTCTGATAAACTCAAGTGTTTTTCTTTACTTTCCTTCCTGATTATCATTTAAGAAACAAGACTAACACACATGTCACATTAAAATCTTAAATTTTGAACATGAATTATTTCTGTAAGCGACTGTTCTACAGTACGGTGTTACTTTCTTCTAAGATGTGCCGACTTCTCTTTAGAAACGATGAAACAATATCTGCCAAAACGGCTTAATATCATTTAAGTAAAATGAACTTAATGTCATGTTTAAAAAAAGGAGATGAGGCCCATTTGTCCAACTGCTATCATTCCTTGAAATGGCACAGTGTTATGAAATCTGTCATCAGTGTACATGAGATATTATTGCCTGTCGGTAAAATACAAAAAGACAAGCTTCGATGTTTATGTAAACCTGAACAAGCCAAACACGCTCAAAAACTGCAGTTACACATAATGGGGATCTAACAGCCTCTGAAACAAACACACGAGTAAGAATGTGGGTTAAAATTAGTAAAAAAAAAAAAAAAACAACTCAATAAAATAAATAGACAATCAAAGACAAACTTAATATTTGGCAGGTATGCACAACGTCAGTCTGTAAACAAAACATAAATCGCACCAGGGACATAAAGCCCCCAAAATCCTCATCCTCAGAGCTCTCTGGTGGCCTGGAGGAGGCAGTGGCTCCACCATTACTCAGGAGGAGGTGGAATACAGTGTGTACTGAATGTATGTCCTCTGCCCTCCACACTCCTGATCCTCCAACCTCCCAGCGAAACAGCTCGGCTCAATAAACTAAGGGCAATCGAGGGGAGGTCCTCCGTAGACAACCGAGGTGAAGACTCAAAGAAGGGCATCAACTTACAGCTCAACACATGCAACAAAAAATTCCCTTCCCGCCTTCGTTCCCCTCGTAGAACAGGGGCCTGCTCACTACCGGATCCTTGTGAAGAGGTTCAGCACCGACACCGATTCCTGAAGGAGGGAGGGAGGCAAAAGAAAGTAAGTAAAAAAGACCATTGAAAAAATATCAAGGAAAGATAGTAAAACTGTAATACAGCTTTTGAAATTGAATAGAGAGACTTAAGAAATGAAGATCATAGAAAAGCACAACAACAAAGAGCAAGACATTAAAATGAGTGAGAACAAATGGAGTAAATACCTTAGTGGATCTCATCTTGCTGAAGACGTTCCAGAACCGCAGAGTTTCATCTCCAGCCCCTGTCACAATGGCCTCTCCATCAGGGGACATGGCCTGCACACAACTCTTTATTATACACTGAATAGACTGTTTAACAACAGAATGTAATCTGCTCATTAGCCTTGTTTATCGATCTATTCAAAATTTTGTGTGGGTGGATTTGCTGCTGCTTGTTCAGAGAAGGAACAAGCAGCAGCAAATCCACCCACATGGTTGTTTAATAATTCAAACTTTCAGTAGTTAATTCTATGAAGGAACATTAATCAGAATCAATTCATAACCTGCGTTATATAAATATATGAACAATCAAAATACTTCTTACACTTAAGGTAATTTTAGAGAACACATGTTTCTGGTAGTTTTTTCCTTTATCCACAATTGATTTTGTTTTATGTCTTTTCAAGGTATTTTACTTTATCATACTTTGTTACCTTGGATCGACATCCTGACAAACATAAACAAACACACAGTGAACAGTATACTGACCAGGTAGAGAACTCTGTAGGAATGCCCTGTGAGTTTGGCCACTTGAGTTAGCGAGGGGTACTTCCACACCAAGATCTGGTTCTGAGAATAACCATGAGTGCTGACCTGCAGGATAATTCGAAAATTATTGAAAATATGAGATTCAGTGAAATGGCTTTGCTAATGGTTGAAAGCCAAGTTTAAACCAAATAACAGTTATCTAAAACTGTTATTTACAAGTTGCATCTCAGTAACCTGCATATTATAACTAGGATGCATTGAATGCTTAGCTCTGGGTGAATAGTAAAGCACATTTAATCTTCTCATCTGACTCAAGGTAACATCATTTACCATTTATCAAAGATGTAGTTCCTTTTACAATGTACACTTTTCTGCTTCTACATCTTCTTCACAACAGGACTGTCCAGATCAGAGACTTGAGGACACTCACCAGTTCGTTTGTGTGCTTGGACCAGGCCAGGTTGCAGACCTGAGAGCCTGTGTCGGTGCACTGCAGCGGCTGGCCTGTCAGAGTGTTCCAGAAGCGGATGCAGCGGTCGGCGGTGCCGCCACCAGAGGCCAGTAAGCCGTGCTGGTGGGGAGACCAGGCGATGGCCTTCACTGCAGCCAAGTGCTCTGTGTACTGCTGCACCGGGAGGACGCTCGAGTGGTTCCACACGAGCAGCTGCAGAATGAAACAAGTAGGGGAAGGAAAGGAATAAGTTTGTGGTAATTGAACCTGATGCTGGTGCAGAGGTACAGGTGAGATTCTCTATCTGCATACCTTGTTATCATTTCCACCGGAGGCAAGCAGCTGATGGTCCGTGCTCCATTTGAGCCCGCACACTTCCTGTCTGTGTCCTTGGAGGCGACGTTCAGACTGGAGAGGCGGGGCTCTGATGTCCCGCTGCAGGATCACCCGATCACGGCTCCCAGACGATAGCTGGTCGGCATTCCACGCTAACGCACCTGGCAGCAGAGAATAAAACATCCTAGCGAAGATTATTCACTGACCATGAATGAGAGATGTTGCTGAACCTCAGCGAGAAAACAGAGGCAATTATGTTTCAACTCCGGCACCTGCCTCCTTCACGACAGCCTCGCTCTACTCACCCACTCTGGCTGTGTGTCCCTCTAGTACAGACAGCTTCTTTCCTGCCGCTGCATCCCAGATCTGTACGTAGCCTTTATGAGTCCCTACTGCCACCAGATTACCCTAAAAATAGACAGCACACTTTTAATATTAAACTGACGTATAAAGACTTAAAACGGCAAGAAAAAACTAGCTCACAAAAGGACGAAACGGAACACACACACACTGTGTGTCTTTTTCAGAATATTAGTGAATTTCAACCTTACTTTTTTTTTTTGGTTAGTGAAACCTCAATGAAAACAGATAACTGAGAAACTCACCCTCTCAGACCAGCCCACTGATGTAACTGAATCTCCTTCTACAGAAAGATCACATAGACGTGTCACCTAAAGAAATGAAAGGAGAAAAAAAAGATTGAAATGCAACCAGAAAGCAGTTCCATTATAATTAAATACTCTTTTAGTTAATGTGTATGACACAGAGGTAATAAAAGCCCCCATGTACAGATCCAGTGTGATTAGAAACAATTGAGGGAGAAATTTATACTTTTAGATTGTTTGTAACCACAGTGAAGGCCGCTCCTTCAGATCTCTTTGACCCCATTCAGACCTGGAAGTAACATTTGTCCTAAGTAATACGATCACAGGTGGTCAGCGTTAAGTTCAGGTCTCAACGCAGAGAATGTGTCCTGAGATCTTATCACTCAGACCAAATTCCAAGATGGACTTTTCTTAAATTGGTATAACATTTTAAAATATCAGAATTTACTCTCTCTATCTCTCTTTCACTCCTGCTGATCCATAGACAAACACACTAAGACTCATTTGTAAACTCAAAATGAGTAAAAACAACATAATTTTGTCTCTTATAACAGTCATGTATATTTACATATAGTGGTCATTTAGGATGCATTTCATTACCAGGTATGGAAAAAAAAATTATCAGATCTGTCAGGATGGATGTTAACACTAGGTCTCAACAGGCCGCCTTGCTTCAGTACGATCATATACACACACACACCTGGCTTGTGCAGGCACTCCACAGGTAGACACAGGTACCCAGTCCAACACTGAGCACATTCAAAGAGGACCAGTCCACAAGGTTGAGGTAGAAGTCGTCCTGAAGCTCTGGAGCATCCAGAACTTTGAAAGGAATTTTGGATATTTTGCGTGTTGGTTTCCTCGGCGACCGTAACAGTTTCTGGCTGTAATGCAACAACACAAAACAGTGAGCGAGGGATATTAGGGTCTTTTCCTCTTGAATTGAAGAGCTAACATCTCATGAGCAGCAGGGTAGATGGTGTTACCTGTTGCTACTGACAGGTGATAGAGAATATGGAGATACTGTATTTCCATCCTCTTCTGGCAGAGCTCGCTTTGTACTGACAGAATACTAAAAACACAAACAGATAATTATAGATACAGGAAAAATACAGCAAAAACCAGTATAGTATATAAAGTTAGAGCTGTGTTAAACGGTCTTTACACTAAAAAGGCTCCTTTTGGCAGGAGTGGACGGCTGCAGGCGGCGATCTTCTGACTGCGGGTCCTGGACTTTCTCGATACCAGCTCCTAGCAGCTCGTTCTTCAGCAGAGCCGAGTATGCCAGCCCATCCGCTGAAGGAAGACACGGAAATCATTCACATCAAACAGGTGTACTCCCTTTGCAATTTCATTTCTCCAGTTCCATGGGCCTGCCTACACTTAGGAAACAAGAGAGTCAAAGGATCACCTCAGATTCCAGCAGACAGAGATACCTGTGGAAATTAGCTGAAAACTCCCACTAAATATCCAGCAACAACAAAGAATAATATCTGTGTTTGGGGCTGAGAATCACAGTTTAAAAAATGATTTATTAATAGTATCGTTATTAGACCCTTTTCCACTCGTTAGAAAACCCACTAACGCCCGCCAACATCTGACTTTTGTCTCCATTGGGAATGGATACAGTCGACATTCACACCTGGATCAAATGACTCTGCAGTAGGTACAGGTCTTCATCGGCTCTGATCAGCAGTGATGGAAACATGAGACCTGAGTGATGGTGCTACGTTGACCAGAGAGGGCCACAGTTTCATTCATGATGTTGAACATGACTCACTAAGGGGAAAGTGAAAGGCAAACTGACGATGGAAAAAAAGTTAATTGCCTCTTTTAGTGGGTTTAGCTGTGCTGAAAACAGTATACCCTCTAATTTTGGTGTTGCAGAGGTTTATGTTATCTCTGGAGTCATAATACGCAGGATTTCTGAATTCACAACATACGTAAAGGCCACAATTAAAGTAAAACAAGGGAACATCAAGAGCTTTCAGTTTGTCTTTTAGATAAAGCAACAAACTGGTTACATCTGTGAAAAGTCTAAAGAGCCCAAAAGAATGAAATGCCTCAAAAAAGAACAAATGTGGATACATTACCTTTGTTGCTGTCTGTTGTGCCATCTTTGGTTTTCCTATTTTGATTATGCGACTTTTCAATTTCCTGCAAAAAAATTGACAAAAATTATTAACCATTCTGAAACCAAATCATAGAATTTAATCTGTACAAGCTACTACAGACTAATTGAATGCTAAAACTTTAGGTTCATCCAGACATCATTGTTCTTTTGGATGTAGAAGACATTGACGGCCTGGGTGTTTCACAGCAGACTCACATTGATGCGGTGGAAGTTGACACTCCAGTTGGCTCCGGCCCGGGAGGGAATGAAGCGATCACCATGCTTGCTAGGGGAGGACAGAGGGGAGCTGGTGGGTGTTAGTGCTCGTGCAGCACCTACAGCTTTCTACACAGAAGGGGGAGAGAAAAGAGCATTTTCTGACTAGAGGACAAACACAAACAAGCTTCAGACGGTGGTTTGAAAACTTGATGACAAAATGGGACGATCATTTAAGTGGCAGATGGTGCGTTTGTTGAAGGCGTTAACAACAGGAGGCAACATTCAAAAAAACCCAGTCATTTGGCTGGTACGGTCTTGTTTTCACTCAACACTAGTGACACCGTCAAATGAAAGAGACTGGACTGTTGCAGTATTTACGCTGCCAACACAGAGAGTAACACCCTGTCCGCCCATCTTAAATCCTTTACTACTTAATCCACTTTGGGAGGGGCAAACAGTATACTATAGTCAAGATGATGACTAACAGACTAATTATTATACTAGTCACGAGTGTACGCCTTTAAAAAAAAAGAGGAATTAGTGAAAATGCACAATAACAGGGACATAAAATACAAGTGATTGTATTCTTTACTTACTACGGGGCTTGCATTCTCATTCTGGATATTGATCTGCCTGAGCAGCCTGCACTCATAGTCCTGATCCATGATACCTGAAAAAAATGATAAAATTATCAACACTATCATAAAATTACAAGTGTCAGATGGCAGACGACTAACAGAGAGCTTTATCCCGGCTTACCGAATTCTAAATAAGTCAAATATATATAAATCGATGTATTGTGCAGGTATAGCAAGGGCATTTACGTCCCAATCGAAAGAACAATGAGCACACTAATCGAAAACAGAGAAAAGACAGAGTGTTCACATTTGAGAAGCTGGAATCTGAAAAGGTTTGACATTTGATTGACGAGCTACTGATTGGCTTTCAAGTTGCTGTTAGATTTGTGCAGACCAGCCCTTTGATTATTCCACCGGTAGTTTCAGCCACACAAACCTGTGTGTTTGTGACATGTCAAAATGTCTATTATGACTGTTTGTTTAAACGACCACAACCTGAAGGCTAGAAGACGAGCTGGTGATTGTATTACAGGAGAGGAAGAATCACACTTCTCCGCCGGGTGTGTTTTTAAAAAGGTACATAAATGAATTAATGAACGTCATCACATCAAAGTGGATGTTAATGACAAACCAAACTTCACAGTCACCTTCAGGACACAATGGTAGAAACAACCCGGGGACACCCCCCCCCCCCCACGCTGATGTATCTGTGGCGATAAAGTGCTCAACAACTCTGTCTATCACAATGCAATGTTGCAAACAAAGAACATATTATTTAATAATGCAGCATACGGAGCTATGCTAATGCTAACGCTAGCTCAGCTGACTAACCTAAGGTAAAATACGCTAGCGGTCCTGCTAACCCATTAGCAACATTGTTTGTCCACCATCTGCACTTGTTTTCACACTTTGTGCGCCTCGATGCGCTCTGTCCGTTACGTACCGTGGAACTAGCTTCCCTCGCTGCGTCGATTCCAGTAGAAAGTTTTTCGTTCGACGCTTTTTTACTATTAAAAAACGGAGCATATAAGATGTAAATGTTTCCTTCAGCCGATGGTTCAATCTGGGCTCGCTAAGCACCACGGGAAGAGTGTGACGTCACGCCTTTTTTGAATCTCACATTCGGCCGTTGCTAAGGAAACGTATCTCTCTCGTTCGTACCTATGGTCAATACACACGCGCGCGCACACGTACACGCGCTATCCCTGTCTCGCTCTAATACACACGCACGCCCGCACACCCGCACACAGGAGCTATTTATCAGGACACTATTTACCTCCCGCAGCTGCCTCTGAGTTCACGGTGAACAATGAAGCGAAGCGCGTGCGTGAGTGAGCGTGTGCATCATAAACACTCTGGATTCCTGACACACAGAAGAACATCTGGAAATATAACAGCTGTTTGTATTTATTCCTCTTTAGCACAAGTTGTTCTCTCTCTTTTCTTCTCTCCACCGATTCACATCTGCACATTTCTGCACATCGACTCTCAAACTATGTGCTGAACACAAGCCGAAGACATTTTGAATCCACTGCTGACAGTAGCACAATATTCAACTGAAGGGTTGTCAAGGGGAAACACTTAGAGACCCATGCTAAGAGGTGGGGTACCAGAATCAGCTGATTACACAAGTAAAAAAGGAACATACAGTATTTTACCACTCACACAAAGGGAGGTATTATCACACACCAAAGCTCCGGGTGGATTTGGTTTGAGACTTTTATCAAAATACACTGTGGGATGCAAGTGCCCTTAAGTATGAGGGGATATAAGCTGCTTTCAGTCACGCACTGAAGTTCACACATTTTCTGGAACATTTCTGAAGAGGCCGTATGTGAGGACGCAGATGTCAGTTGCTCCAGACAATTTCTCGAGTTCCGAAAACAGTGAAACAAGGACTAACAAATGGCTCGTACACTGCATGGCTGAAATTTGGCGTTATGAAATAGTAAAAGCTGAATGCCTGCAGCGTGGGAGACACTAGTTTGAATGTGTGTTTGTGTTCCTTCTCCAATGTTGCAATCTTGACTGACACATTGAACAGTGCAGGGATTTACAGTAGCTTTCAAATGGCTTTATTAATTAAAAAAATCATATGAAGAAACATACAGTCTAACATGAAGTAAAATCAGAATGAAGACATTCCATGTGCAAAAGGTTTTAAAACTGGAGACACATTTAATGACATATCCTGTTTGTGGTTAAGACTGTTGACTGGTGAAATAAATATTTCACCTATCTGCAGGATACAGCAATGGCCTGCAGTGAAATGTGGTTGAGAGCAAAATTAGAGCTCATGATTACAATACACTGACAGAAAGAAATAATCTATTTTTTTAAATCATGTCAAGAGCCTTGTTTCTCAGCGTGGTCCAACAGCTTACCTAAAACAATCAAAGTGCCACAGAAAAGGTACAGTAGGTTCAAGTGAATTAACGAAATTCTAAATCATAAAAAAACCTTAAAACCAAGTTAAGTATTATGTGCAAAATTATAGTCCTTTTAAAACTAAATATTATATATGGGCTCATAAATACATACTCGGACTGCTAAAAATCTCTTTCCCCACAAGTTTTATGGAGTAAAATGTGTGGCTCAATTGAGCAGATCAGATGGCTCATGCAGCTCAAATTAAGACATTGAAGACTGCCTAAGGTTTTTTACTGAATTGGCCATGCACTTCCTCAACAGTGTGCATTAACATCCTGAACTGATTCTCAGTCATGCTAATTTCACAAATAGTCCCGATAGAAAGTCACATTCCCATCTCTACAAGACAAGTATGATCAGAATAGATCAGATCACATGAATGTTCAGCTTGTCCAGTAGTAGACACAGTAAAAAAACACATTTTATACAGATAACTGATTAACCAAGGCAGAGGTCTGAAGATAAAGTGGCAAGAACAGTCCCTTAAACCGAAAATAAAACAGCGTTGATTTTACTCAAGCCCTGTGTTACCTGTAATGACCAGCAATGACAGAAGAGAAGTAGTTGATTATCAGACACCCTGCCAGAAGTATCGAGCAAGACTAACTATATTCAAAGCATTGAAATTATAATAGTCTGGAGTGTGCACAGTTATGCCATGGCTTTCAAATGAGTGAGGACTGAGTTTTGGAATGGCAGAACGCTGGTCTACAGGGAGGAGGTGTCACCAGGCGTAAGTGGCAGCCCGTTGCTGACCTGGAAGCGCGTCTCATCGGATATACCATACTGCTCCAGGGGGTCCTGCAGGGACAAGGAACCATGAGCAAAGACTGTAAGAAAACAGTTTAGTGAGCAACAGAACAAATGCTCTGTTGTTGAATAGAATTACATCTTGGATAAAGAAGTTAGTTCACATAAAACCAAAACTCAAGGACAAATAATAAAAAAGAACATATAGTTGTAAACCATTCTCCCAGAATGATGTCTAGACTTGCACCAAAGTTAGGGTTGGATTAAGTGAAGTTTTGAAATCTTTGAGACCTCAAAATATGGTGTGTGATGTGGGCAAAATTGAATTGATGCACAAGCTAGAAATGTACACATGCATCCAAACAAAGAGGGCAGAAGTTTGAGTAGATTATGAGTTAAAGCAGCTTTCAGACATGCACTGAAGTTCTGACATTTTCCTGAAGTTTACTGGAGGGGCTGCTTGTGACAAATCAAATGTCCATCTCAGTCGCTCCAGACATTGAGAGATGTCTGAAAGCAGCAATACAAAGACAAACAAAGGGCTTGTGCACTGCAGGACTCATATTTTCACTTCACTTAGAGCAATGAAATGAAAATCCAAGGCCTGCAGTGTGGGAGACATTTGTTTGTATTTGTATTTCAGACTTTCCTTGACACCATCATTGTCACTTTTGCAGACTTTTAGATTTTATTCCGTTTTGACTGAGTAATTTAAATTCTGCAAAAGACCTTTAAACATACATGGTTTTCTATAATGCTTTACGTGACGATATACATTTTGAGTGCATGACTACATACCTCTGTTATAACCACATTAGTACTTTACCGTACTTTAATGTCCCAAGCCTCCATTACAAAACTTTACCCCACACAATCCAAGCTGAGCATGACACAAACACTGCCAGTGTACTTCAGAGTGTGGGCAGGGAGACGCTCCACCTGTTTGGCATTTAGAGCTTTGAAAGGTCTTACCTTGCCAGTGAGCCTGTGGATTTCAGTTCGATAAAATACCAGATTCTTCCTCATGAACTCGTAACTGCAGGAGATGAGAATAGTTATTTTGACATGGGATGAGAAAAATAGTTTCTAGTGAATACAGTGAAGATTATACCTGCAAGTATTTGTGATCAGTTCAGCTCCTCTCTATAAACTTAATCATGTATTACATAATTAACAACATTTAGTCTTTGGGGACCACTATCCATTCATTTATTTTGAAACAGTGTTGAAACAACCTCCTGCAGCATAACAACACCAAAGAAGTAATGATCCGTAACCATAATAATTCTATAATGTTCCTTTTTATGGCTGTAGTTAATGAGATGGACGACTGAGCCATAGTTCCTTGTTTCCTTGTACAGGTGTCTTTAGTAGTCAGGACTACCTGGCTTTGATGATGGAGTCGACCCACTCCCCACACTGTTCCTCTGAGTCACACTCGAACAGATACTTCCTCTCTGCTTCATCCAGGAAGGCTGGAATCACATCAAAAGATTTCAAGTTTAATGGTGATCCATGGTGCAGATGTACATATAAGAAATGTAATAATAAATAAATTAATACTGGACTTTAATTCATTTCTCTGTTGCTGCTCTGTGATACATTTAACAATGCACACTAATTTGAATAGTATCTGCACAAACAATGAGCTCAGTCATGTAAACAGTCAGTGTGTGTGTGTGTGTGTGTGTGTGTGTCACCTGACATTAAATGAAAACGAAAGGAGGCTGAAGCTCACCTAAGGTGAAAGTCTGACTGTCCTCTCTCTCCACCCTGCACTGCTCCAGCAGCAGAGCTCCAACCGGCTGACGAACCAATCAAATGATGACTTTATTAACATGATTATTATTGATGATTAAAACTGATCAGGTGTTTGAGTGTTTCTCCAGCTCACCTCCTCCTCATCAGTCCGGAAGTAAAAGAGGAAGTTGACAACGAGCTTCACCAGCCTCCTCTTTACAACTGATTTCAAAACAGAAAGAGTTGAGGTGAAACTTCACAACAATCAGCAGATAACTAGAGATAACTACAGTGTGAAGCCACAGATCAGCTGCTGCTCGCATGACGTCCAACAGAAGATACGAGTTGTGCGTGTTTGTTTGTGTGAGTGTGTGTGTGTGCGGGGTGGAATAAACAGTTACCGTCTCCTTTCTTGGGTCCTCTCATCCCCAGCTCGGCTGCCTTCTCTGACGGCTGCCGGCTCAGAAACACCAGCTCCTTCTCGTTAAACCGCATCACTGACGCAGACACCCACCGTCTGTAGTCACAGACACACACAGAAGCTACAGGCGACACACGACATAACAACGCAGCAGCTAACAGCGGCACGAAGCTACAGACGTGTTGTTCCAATGCCGCGTGGTTCCTTATCTGCCGCCGCGCAAAAGTGACGGAGGGAGTTTGGTCATTTCTGATGGAGAACGGAGGGCTCGGACCTGTCCTTCATGTTACACACACCGGACATAGACCCCCCCCCCCAACACACACCGCTCCGTGTATACTGACACGCCTCACTAGAGACAGCACGGCGGCCGATGAGGGCCAAATTAGGAAAACCGCGAGTGTAGAAACACTGGAGGGATCCCCAGCCAGAGCCCAACACAATATACACCTAGAAATACACAAGAAGTGACCACAAGATAAAAAAAATGACCACAAACAGACACATAGCCACCACAGACATTTACAAAATGACCCCAAACCCACAAAATGACCCCAAAGACAAAAATGTACCACTACATGACCACAAAAGACACAAAATATCCACTAAAACCCACAAAATGACCACAACAGGTACAAATGGTCACACAATGACCACAACTGGCTCGCAATGACCACAAAAACACAGGATATTAACAAAATGTGATCTCAAGAGACACACAATGACCACAAAGACACTTAAGTGACCACAAGAGGAAGGAATTGAAAACAAAGATACAAAACATACCCACAAATCAACCACACTGAAACACAAAGCAACCATACAGAAACAAAATGACCACATGGAGACAGTTTGCTCTCTTTGCTTGTCTGACCCCAGGGGCACAATGATCGCTCCTTGCAGTACATTTTTATTTTCACAGGAAGATGAACTGTGTTTGTTCTTTGCCAACAATAACATTGAATGAGTTGTATAGAGCTCATCGACTATAGTCAAGGATTTGAAGAATAAGTGAAAGTACCATTTGTGAGAATGGTCACAGCTCCAAAATAAACCATTTCAATCTTCAGGGCACAATTCACAAAATATATATACATGAATATTATTAAAAAGGGAAATGGGGCATTTAATTAATCACCTACTGTAAAATGTTGATGCTAAATTCAACATTTCTTCCAGTTAAACCAGACAAAGAACCAGACAAACCAGCCCGGCCTCTGCTCCAGTCCAGCAGGGGGCGGTAATAAGCCTGAAGCTGCCAAAATAAGCGGATGTAGAGAACGCCACTTGGGCATGCGCTGTACGAGTTTACTGTGGCGTGATTCTAACGTTGTGGACTCGGTGAGTGTTATGAACAAAGAACGCTGTTTATGTGGTTTCCTCGTGTATACTTCTTACTGTGTCATATAATTAACAAACTTATAATCATGTACTACGTTTCGCTCTGAGTTGAATCGTTCGGATTTGTTAAAAACCATTCATTGCGAGCTATAACACTGCTAGCTTAGCGTTAGCATTTCGCATAACGTCCGCTAGCATATTGCAGCTAAATGGATTTTGAAGAGTGATTTTACAGAAAGCTGTTGTGTCGTGACGTTTTAAACCTTATCATTCCATGTGACTCGGAAATACTTGTTTGATTCACTTTGTTGTTTTCTTTTGCTTTACTTCCCAGTACTTAGACCGATCCTATACAAACTAAGCTAGCATCAAGAACTGTTTTGGCCAATTTAGCATATTACGGATTTTTATTTCCTTTATCTACTCACCAACTGCGTAAATAAACATATACACTGTTATTGAAATTATATTTTGTAACCTGAGCAATAAAGTAAATTATCAAAACTGATTAAACAAAGTCCTAAAAGTTTGGTGATATATGTGAATTCATCCTGGGTAGCAATGTTTGACGGTTTTTTTTCAAGAGAATCAGGAAGGACCTGCTTAAAGGACCTGTCCAGGTTGGACCGGACACTCAGCTGTACGTTTGAGTCCAGAACTTTGCAAAGATGGATTTCCAGCACCGAGCTGGAGGGAAGACTGGGAGTGGAGGAGTGGCGTCCTCCTCCGAGAGCAACCGAGACAGACGGGAGCGGTTACGGCAGCTGGCCCTGGAGACCATTGACATCAACAAAGATCCCTATTTTATGAAGAATCACTTGGGTTCATATGAGTGCAAGCTTTGTCTGACACTTCATAACAATGAGGTGAGGGGACACAATGGAGATTCCCTCAATTCCCTGAACGTCGCAATATTTTTGCTGTTTTGAAAAAACTAATAAAAATGACTCTTCATTACAGGGAAGTTACTTGGCGCACACACAAGGAAAGAAACATCAGACCAACTTGTGAGTCCACATCTTGAATTAATCCATATGAATGAAATTGTTTTATCTCTTAGATTTGGTTCAGTTGCATAATCTTATGTTGTGTTTACAACAATACTTCACTAGCCCACCACTGAAAAACCAAAGTTAATGTTTCCAGTGTAAATACTGAATAATGGAAAAGAAAACGCTTTGTTTGATTCAGAGCGCGACGAGCAGCCAAAGAGGCAAAAGAGGCTCCTGCTCAGCCGGCTCCAGCCAAAGTCAAAGTTGAGGTCAAGAAATTTGTCAAAATTGGTCGACCAGGATACAAAGGTAAGCCGGCTATGGGTTGTATATCATTGCAGACATTATGTAGGTAATGTGGATGGTAATATTACTGCACATAATTCTATTTTAACACATGATCTGTATTTCTGTCTTCTTTAGTCACCAAACAGAGGGATTCAGAAACTGGACAGCAGTCTTTACTTTTCCAGGTTTGTGTTCTTTGGGAATCCTCATGAAATGTTGTTATTTGTTTAAATGATTTTTGGTTATGTTGAAAACATTATTAAGGAAATTAATATTTAAAGTCCCCTTTAATTTGGTTTTTGCATTAAGTAAACAAGAGAAATTATAGTTAACTTCTCCTCACAGTAATACTTCTCAACTTATACATAGTTTTAAAAACAGCTAAATTTTGTGTATTTTCATTGTCACACTGCTCTGTAATTCAGTGCTGCATGCAAAGCTCAGATTTCGGTTTGTCAAATTTTATGTCTTCTTTATAGAGGAATCAGCAAGCTTGTGGTTCACAGTTTACACTTTTGATTGATTTGTTTAAAACCCACAACATCTGTTTTTGTGTGATTATTTTGTTTTAAATATTATCTCTACACTAAAATAGTTTAAAATGGGTTCAAAGCAGCACCTCATATGTACTGCTGATGTGATGTTTTATCCATCAGAGAAAGGACATTAGGTCAAATCTGTAAACAATCCTTTTTTTCTGTTTCCCTGTCCATCAGATCGACTACCCAGAGATCGCTGAAGGAATTGGACCGAGGCACCGTTTCATGTCTGCCTATGAGCAGCGCATTGAGCCCCCTGATCGTCGCTGGCAGTACCTGCTGCTGGCTGCTGAGCCATATGAGACTATTGCGTTCAAGGTGAGAGGAGGATGCTCTTTGTTTCTCTGCTTTTATATGATTTTATTCTTCCTGCGGTGACATCATTATTTTTGGTCCTTCAGGTCCCCAGTAGAGAAATCGATAAAGCAGAAAACCGCTTCTGGACCCACTGGAATAGAGAAACTAAACAGGTACTGATAAGCTGATTTATTATTACAAAGCTAACCTAGGTGTTTTATTTTGAAAATAGGATATATGTGATGTTATCCATCTTTCATGTTGTTTTTTTACCTCCAGTTCTTCCTGCAATTTCACTTCAAAATGGAGAAAGCTATTCCCCAGTCCACTGGTCCAGTGCCTCCAGCAGGGGTGAAGCGCCCCCTTCCTCTCATGACTGGAGTTGGACCCCGGTCAATGAATGATTCAATGCCTCCTCCCCCCACCAGGAGGGATGTCTGTCCCTCCACTCCCACCTGGTGCCCCAGGTGCCCCCCAGATGCCCATGCCCCCCATGCCAATGAGGCCGCCACCTCCCGATGGACTCTTATCTCATAATTGATCATCTACCAGTGGATCATGCTTGCTTTCTTTCATGGGCTGCAGTCCCACTGCCCTGCCTGCGGTGCCCATCTCACCGTAGGCACTGCAGGTACATTCAGTTTTCATTTTCCCTTCAGTTGATGTTTGAAGTCCACATTCGTAGATTTTTATACATTTGTTTGATTTATCTAAATGTGTGGGGCAGTCTGCAACATTGTAATAACTACTCTGTACTGTTTTGTATAAATGCTTGGATTCAGGTCTTTTAAGAGTCTGTTTTTGTAATTAAATGATGAGGAGAAAAACATTTCCCTTTTTATGTCTTTATTTTCCAAAGACATTACACACGAAAATGAATTGATGTATCAGCGATTTGGAGAGTGGGTCAGAGCATAAGAAACACAAAAGAAAAGAGTAAGCTGGTGATGGTATTGACTCAGAATTTCTACTGATCATAAAAACTGAAAATTCACAAAGACCTTTTTATTTTTTCAAAGCAGCTCTCGGATGAAAGAGAAGGGATCAAAAATGTTGATTAAAATACAAAGATTTTCGGCTTCACATTTCAAACTGGAACACTTGATAAACAG